>NW_019272205.1:80608-95999 GCF_002738345.1 Cucurbita maxima
ATCAATCTACAATTTTCCTAGCAGATTCGCCTAGCAGACATGTTTACAAAAGGGTTGAATACGGACAAACATGAGAGTTTTTGTTGTCAGCTCAACATGGTGTGGTTAAAACTTTAGATGAAAGATTGACATTAAAAATAAGTCTCCAATACCACACCATTGCAACCATCAATCTACAATTTGCCAAGTAGATTCGCCTAGCAGATTTGTTTACAAAAGGGCTGAATATTGACAAACATGAGAGCTTTCACTGTCACCTCAACATGGAGCAATGAGAGAGACCTACTTATTTTAGGAGAGACCTACATATATTTTAGGAGAGAGACCTACATATATTATATTTTAGGAGAGAGACGTACATATATTGACCTACATATATTTTAGGAGAGAGACCTACATATATTATATTTTAGGAGAGAGACGTACATATATTATATTTTAGGAGAGAGACGTACATATTTGACCTACATATACATATTTGACCTACATATACATATTTTAGGAAAGAGAGTAGATATTTTAGGAGAGAGATAGTAGATATTTTAGGAGAGATAGGAGAGAGATATATTTTAGGAGAGAGACCTACTGATTTTAGGGGAGAAAGAACTAGATATTTTAGGAGAGATAGTAGATATTTTAGGAGATGGACCTACATATATTTTTTAGGAGAGAGACCTACATATATTTTAGAAGAGAAACCTATATATTTTAGGAGAGAGACCTACATATATTTTAGAAGAGAAACCTATATATTTTAGGAGAGACCTAGATATTTTAGAAGAGAGACTTAGATATTTTAGAAGAGAGACCTATATATTTTAGGAGAGAGACCTTCATATATTTTAGGAGAGAGACCTAGATATATTTTAGAAGAGAAACCTATATATTTTAGGAGAGACCTAGATATTTTAGAAGAGAGACTTAGATATTTTAGAAGAGAGACCTATATATTTTAGGAGAGAGACCTCCATATATTTTAGGAGAGAGACCTACATATATTTCATAATAGAGACCTAGATATCTTTGATATTTTTATATTTTAGGAGAGAGATTACATATATTTTAGGAGAGAGACGTACATCTATTTTAGAAGGGAGACCTAGATATTTTAGGAGAGATAGACCTAGATATTTTAGAAGAGAAATCTACCTTTTTGGGGAGAAACCTACCTATTTTAGTAGAAATAATGGATATTTGAGGAGAGATAATAGATATTTTAGGAGAGAGACCTAGATATTTTAGATATTTTTGGAGAAACACCTAGATACTAGATATTTTCGGAGAGAGACCTAGATACCTCGATATTTTAGGGGAGAGAGACTTAGATACGTAGATATTTTAGGGGAGAGAGACCTAGATTATTTAGGAAAGAAACCTAGATATTTTAAGAGAGAGACTTAGGGGAAAGAGACCTATATATTTTAGAAGAGAGACCTAGATATTTTAGATATTTTAGGAGAAACACCTAGAAACCTAGATATTTTCGGAGAGAGACCTAGATATTTTAGAAGAGAGACCTAGATATTTTAGATATTTTAGGAGAAACACCTAGAAACCTAGATATTTTCGGAGAGAGACCTAGATATTTTAGAAGAGAGACCTCGATATTTTAGAAGAGAGACCTAAATATTTGAAGGGAGAGACCTACATATATTGTAGGAGAGAGACCTACATATATTTTAGAAAAGAGACTAGATATTTTAGAAGAAAGACCTACATATTTTAGGAGAGAGACCTACATATATTTTAGAAGAGAGACCTAGATATTTTTATATTTGAGAGAGACTTACATATATTTTAGGAGAGACATATATTTTAGAAGAGAGATCTACATATATTTTAGGAGAGACATATATTTTAGAAGAGAGATCTACATATATTTTAGGAGAGACACATACATATATTTTTTAGGCGAGAGACATCTATTTTAGAAGGAAGATCTAGATATTTTAGAAGAGATAAACCTAAATATTTTAAGAGAGAAACTTATAGGTGAGAAACCTACTATTTTAGGAGAAAGAGGAGATATTTTAGGAGAGATAGTAGATATTTTAGGATAGAGATAGCCAGATATTTTAGGAGAGATAGGAGAGAGACCTCCATATTTTAGAATTTTAGGAGAGAGACTTACATATTTTAGGATAGACATAGATAGGAGAGAGACCTCCATATTTTAGAATTTTAGGAGAGAGACTTACATATTTTAGGATAGACATAGTTAGGAGAGAGACCTAGATACCTATATATTTTAGAATAGAGAACTAGATATTTTAGATATTTTAGGAGAAACACCTAGATACCTAGATATTTTCGGAGGGAGACCTAGATACCTATATATTTTAGGAGAGAGACCTAGATATTTTACATATTTTTGGAGAAACACCTAGATACCTAGATATTTTCGGAGAGAGACCTAGATACCTGGATATTTTAGGGGAGAGAGACTTAGATACGTAGATATTTTAGGGGAGAGAGACCTATATTTTAGGAGAGAGAGAGTTAGTTAGGGGAGAGAGACCTAGATTATTTAGGAGAGAGACCTAGATATTTTAAGAGAGAGACTTAGGGGAGAGAGACCTGTATATTTTAGAAGAGTGACCTAGATACCTAGATATTTTAGATATTTTAGGAGAAACACCTAGATACCTATATATTTTTGGAGAGAGACCTAGATACCTAGATATTTTATGGGGATTGACTTGTAGATATTTTAGGGGAGGGAGACCTATATTTTAGGAGAGGGAGAGTTAGTTAGGGGAGAGAGACCTCCATATATTTTAGAAGAGAGACCATATATTTTAGAAGAGAGACCATATATTTTAGAAGAGAGACCTAGATATTTTTATATTTGAGGAGAGAAACTTACATATATTTTAGGAGAGAGAAATATATTTTAGAAGAGAGACCTACATATATTTTAGGAGAGACCTACATATATTTTAGGAGAGACACATACATATATTTTAAGGGAGAGGCATACATCTATTTTAGAAGGGAGGATACCTAGATATTTTATGGGGATTGACTTGTAGATATTTTAGGGGAGGGAGACCTATATTTTAGGAGAGGGAGAGTTAGTTAGGGGAGAGAGACCTCCATATATTTTAGAAGAGAGACCATATATTTTAGAAGAGAGACCATATATTTTAGAAGAGAGACCTAGATATTTTTATATTTGAGGAGAGAAACTTACATATATTTTAGGAGAGAGAAATATATTTTAGAAGAGAGACCTACATATATTTTAGGAGAGACACATACATATATTTTAAGGGAGAGGCATACATCTATTTTAGAAGGGAGACCTACATATTTTAGAAGAGAAACCTACCTATTTTAGGAGAGAAACCTACTATTTTAAGAGAAATAGTAGATATTTTAGGAGAGATAGTAGATATTTTAGGATAGAGATAATAGATATTTTAGGAGAGATAGGAGAGAGACCTCCGTATTTTAGGATTTTAGGAGAGAGACTTACATATTTTACGAGAGACATATTTAGGAGAGAGACTTAGATACCTATATATTTTAGGAGAGAGACCTAGATACCTAGATATTTTAGATATTTTAGAAGAAACACTAGATATCTAGATATTTTCGGAGATAGACCTAGATACGTGGATAGTTTAGGGGGAGAGACTTACATACGTAGATATTTTAGGGGAGGGAGACCTATATTTTAGGAGAGGGAGAGTTAATTAGGGGAGAGAGACCTAGATTATTTAGGAGGGAGATCTAGATATTTTAAGAGAGAGACTTAGTGGAGAGAGACCTATATATTTTAGAAGAGACCTCGAAGAGAGACCTAGATACCTAGATGTTTTAGTGGAGAGAGACTAGATACCTGAATATTTTAGGGAAGAGAGACTAGATACCTAGATATTTTAGGGGAGAGAGATTAGATACTTTGGATATTTTAGGGGGAGAGAGACATAGATCTCTAGATATTTTTTATGGAAGAGAGACGTATATTTTAGGAGAGAGAGTTAGGGAGAGAGACCTAGATATTTTAGGAGAGAGTTAGGGAGAGAGACCTAAATATTTTAGGAGAGAGACTTATGAGAGAGAGACCTATATATTTTAGGAGAGAAAGACTTACGGGAGAAAGACTTATATAGTTTAGGAGAGAAACGAGATATTTTGAGAGAGAGAGCAGAAATTTTAGGAGAGAGACAAAATATTATTTTAAGAGAGAGACTAGATATTTTAGGAGAGAGACTAGATATTTTAGGAGAGATCTCTAGATTTAGATTTGTTAAGTCTAGATTGTGCAACTGTAGTATAAATACCCCTCTACTTTACCTAAGTCTTCATCTAAAAAATCCAAAAACTAGTAGTATTATACAGAGTGTCTTGTATTCTCTTTTCGATTGGTCTTAATAAAGAGTGTCATAATGTTTTCAAGAGAGTTGTGTTCAACAACCACATTTCACAAAAAAAAAAAAAAATGCTAGCATGATATCACGGCGAACATAAATATCGAACCTACACGCCCGTACTAATATAACATAATGAAAAAGTATCCCAATGCATATGATATACAAACATGCATAAGGTTCCATAATTTACATTTCATAACATAACATTTAATATCTTTCATTTTTTTTTCCTTTCATAACCGAGTTCATTTATGTAACATGCATGCATGACATCTCACAATATTCGCAAACTTTATATAATAAGATATACATTTCATTCATGACGTTTCAATTCATTCATAAAAGTAGTGTAATGGGTTTACATGCATATGTGACGTACGTCTCATATCAATACAAAGATACATAAACATCTCATAACATAAACATAACACATATTTATGGTACATGTATAAGTCAAATGACATGAACCATCATAGATCAAACAATAACCTAACTCAAACAATAAGGTCACTTGGTCGATCTTGGCCAAAGTCATTAACAATTTGATAGACACCTCGAAACAACAATCCAACGTCTAACTCTTACCTATAGCAATTAATATAACATGCTTAGGACCTACTAATAACTTAACTTAGCTAAACATTATGATCAATTCCAATATAACTGACGAGATGCATGTCCTTTAACTAACGAGATGTATAGGCTATGACCTTCCAATGTTGTATCCACACACACTTGAACCCTTTCTTGGAGGCATAACTATAACAATATAACCTCCAAAATCTTTAGAACTGTAAATACTGGCATCGACACTAACCTGTGCTTCAAGCCTTGGAAGCTTGCTTCAAATGTCTCCGCCCACACAAATGGAACACTCTTCCTAGTCTAGTGCATGAGTGGTGAAAATATACTGGCAAAATCTCACACGAAACGTAGATAATACCCTATTAGACCCAAGAACCTATGCACCTCAATATTTGTAGATGGACGGACCCACTTAATAGTTAAGACATACATGTAGTAACCTTACTTTTTAATGGAAAAGTAGGGTTGTCACGTATTGTTATTTTTAATGTTGTCACTACTTTCTTTGTTTAAATTTATTTCCTTACAAGCACCTTTGAATTCAATGAAAATTACTTTTTAAATTCATCGTGGGAGAACTTAAATGAAAACTTCCTTTTTATTAAAAGACTTATATGAAAGTTTTAGTCGGTTGCTTATTTATAACTTACTCAATGGCTGGCTACACATAGTAAGACTATAGGTAAATGACAGTTATTCGAAATGGTCATATATAATAAACATCTAATGTATAGTAATGAATGTAAATCATTATATACGGTATATTGTTATACATAATAAAAATACATAAAGTAAATAGAACCATATCTACCATTTTAAAGATGTATTTTGTGAATTTTTTGTATTCATACTCGAAGTCATCAATATAAATATCTAAGACATATTCTTTTTTGATTTTCTCTCTCCTAATATTTGTTTTAATATAAATGTGAGATATTGTGCCGTCCTAAAAAAATATGCCAAAAAGAACTTGTTGGTAAGGTTAAGTGTAATAGCCCAAAAAATAAATAAACAAATAAACCAATAAAAAAAAGTTAAAATAATAATAACAATAAATAAATAAATTAATTAATTAATTAAAATTAAAATATTTAAAAAAAATTTCCCACCTCTCTCCACTAACCTCTCATCCCTTCCCACAATTATCTCTCCTCACCTATCCTTAACCCAACGGCAAACAATGAATGAAACAGAAAAACAACAATGGTTATATTTGAGAAGAAGTAAAATGGCTTTCAACATAAGCAATAAGCAATAAGCAAGATTGGAGAATTAGAGATTTTTGTCATTTATTACGGTAAAATCCTATCTCAGATTTTCTTTTCTTTTATAGTCATGGTTATAAGAAATTAATTTAGGATCAAATCTTCTTTCATATATTTAACCGTAATAATCCGATCCCATATAGAATTGATTAGATTTTTGATAGCATTTTAAGTTATACGAAATAAGGTTATAAGATTAGATTTAATAAAATTTTAGTTGGCAGATCTATAAACTAAAGATAGTAGCCAAACAATGGACTTAAAATTTTCCAGTAATATCTATTTACACAATTGAAAAACCTATTTACAAAATGAAAATAATGAGAGAGAGAGGGAGGGAGATTGAGGAAAGATTTGTTGAAAAATATTTAACACTATAACAGGAAATATCAGAGGGTAGTGAAATAATTGATTAGGGTTAAAACTTGAAACTGATGTCATGAGTTCATATAGGTTGACTCGGATTTCAAAGAACGGAATCGAACTTTCATTAAAGATATATTTGTGACAACGACTTAAGCGAGCCAAGTAAGTGACCTTACTATCGACATGGTTATATTTGCTGTTGACATGTGCCCCATGGTTTTGCACGTGTCATATATATTGTTATGTGTGAATTGTCTGTGGATCGATATGCTTCTTATTTGTTATGTATATAATATAATATGTGAATTGTTTGATAATAATTACGGTACGATGAGTTCAATGATATGTTTGAGATAGGATACGAGAAGGATGCACAAAACGAAATGTAACGATAGGAGTAAAATACGTTCATGAAACGTTAAGGTTAGGTTACATACCAGAGTAATATGGATAAGAGAGATTGATGAAAGAATACGGTTAGGCTACGGGTAAAAAGGGATAGGTTTGTGATAGATTGATAGAACGATAGCGTTAGGTTAAGTTCTTGTGATGAGATAACTAAGGTACGTTCACGTAATGATATGTCTGTGATAGGTATAAGAACGTTAAGGCTATGATAAGTTAGAGAACGATATGATTATGAAGTGTTTACGTTATGACTCGTTTATGATATGATACATTGTGATGCAATATATCATGGTATGATGTGTATATGATGAAATGTTATGTTAAAAGCATACAACGTTATGTTAGGCCTCTTAAATTGTGTGTATACAACATGAATTGTATGACATGGAATACGGTAAACTGCTTGGAATCATAATCCCAATAAGAATATGTATGAAACGTAAAATGAAAATGAGAATGACATGAAGCATGGAACATGACAGGGGGGTTAGGTTCATTAATGATAAATGTAGAAGTAGCGGGACCTGATGCATTATGTGTGTGTTCATGCATCTGGGGCGATACCCCTATCCCATCACGAGGGTACGGACGCGTACATCCAATGGTAGGACAACGATCGTTATGCTTTGCATAGCGCTGTCGTGACGGTTACTAGTTTTAACGGGTCCTGGCATAAGGGGCTCCCAGAGTATGTCCACCGGATAAGAAAAGTGGCCCAGCAGTGTGCGAATAGCTGGTGAGCCCATACTCGCACGTATTGGCTGTGTGTAGAGTATATGGTACACATCCACGATTACCCGTTAGGACAGCACCATAGGAAAAACGAAACGAAACGAAAGATAGATCCCATCATTTCATTGCATGTGATTGTTGCATTTAACCCCAATAGTGAGGTCACTTTCTGAGTATTTGTTTGAATACTCAAGCCATGTGCTACTATATTTTTTAGGTTAAGGCAAGGCACTCCTGTACGACTGATGACGGCATCGCAACTCGAGATCATGACACATGCATAGGATAGTGATATTTATTTTCTTAGACTTAGGCTAGAATATGATGTTTTAAACCTAAACGCTTATTTATTTTATTTCAGATTTTTTCTTGTGTCGTTTTAAAGATGTTTTTAAAACACGTAAGTCACTGGCTGTATTTTAAGTTAAAGGTTATGTTTTATGGAATTTAAATGAAGTCTTTCACATTCAATGTTACGTATACAGTAGCGACCTTAAATTAAATAGAAAATTTTGGGTCGTTGAGTTTCCATCCAACCCTTCCCGGCCAAATTGGAGTTAGTGCTCCATAACCGCTTATAATTAACATATCATTGTTTTTAGAATTTATTTTACTAAATTGAACACCATATCAAGTCTCATTTTCAAGAGAAGAGGAAGATATAAATCTCTACTTGAAAACAAGCCAAAAAACCATTGAAGAAAAGAATATCATACAAATTTTCAAGTCTTTTGTTGTTTGTGTTTTCTTTATGGCGTTCACCTACAAACTCAAACGATGTAATTGTGATCAGTCTATTTACTTTTTTAACATAGTTTATGTTTATTTTTAACATAAATTGAATACAAAATTAAATAGAATTTCAACCATTTTTTGGTTTTTCTTTGTCAAGATATTTCTTAGAGAAAGTTTGAATTAATAGATCTACTAAGAATTGAAAATATAAGACTCTTTTTGTAATACTAGTATTTCTTGTTTGCCTTGTGGATGGAAATATATGTTAATGTCTAAATTGGTTTACACAGCATCTGATTCTGAACTTCCATTGACAATGTGGGAAGTGGTGATTTGGAATAGCCCTGCAAATCCACCTCTTGAGTCTCATTTCAAATCCAAAGACGAAAATTTAGGTTAGTAGCAGAAAACATAATATTTATAATATTTTAGGTTGAGTCTCATGGAGTCTCAATGGTATTGGTCTTTATATTTTAAGTTTTGAAATTTAGAAAATAAAAAATTAAACTATCTAATTTTGACATAATGTTTTTAATGTTTTTATTTTCATATATTTCTTAAAATCTATATGTATATATTTATTTTAATGTGTGGGTATCTAACCTAAAATTCAGGATTGGCTATGAATTTAGGGTTGTATACGTAAGCTCAAATGAGAGTATTTGGGTAAAACATGGAATTCTCATCACTAATCTACAGCCACACATTGGTCAAGTCTTGGCGACCACAATATAGAATTCTCACCATTAAACTACATAGATCATCTTTTAAATTTTTTATTAAATTACTCCTAAATACTTAGGATGTTTGATTTTGATGACCAATATCAAAGCCACCAGTGTTAGATTCAAATTCTAAATCTAGGGGACCAATTTCAAGTTCTCTAGGGTAAAAGAAACAATAAGCATTTATATAACAATGTCAAAATCAATCATAAACGTTCTTTTACTGCCATAATTTTATGAAACATTTGCTTGGAGAGTGTCTAAAATATAAGTGAAAGGTATCTCAAATTAAGCATGGAGGAATAACATTTCATGTTTCTAAATTAAATGAGTGAAGTATTTTTCTTCAATCTGGCATGAACAATTGGATTCCCGAGAATTCTCACAACTCATCATGATTTTCATTTCTTCCACCGGGTGTTTAGGTCAAAAAATGCAATCACATACAATCATGGTGCCTATCTTTTCATAAGACATCATGACCTTATTCTCTGCTTCAAGTTTGAGTAAAGTTTGATGTGTAATACTTCTCTATATACAACCATACATATATACATGGACCCACTAAGTGAGCCCATATACATACCCCTGTGTCTAACTGTAGGTTAGTGTACGCCAACATTGTCAGAAGCCACAAAGGGAAAATGAGCGTGCATAATATCATCGTGTACATAATAAGGAAGTGTACACATGTGTACTAATCATAAGAAGGAAGTATCTCAATACATGTGACATGCAAAATGCATGAGGTCTCACAGTTTCAGATCATGATATATAGTTATGATGCAAATCATACATCCATTCTTTTTACGACATAATGTTCCTTTGAGACATACATACGTATACTGAACATATATTTTATGGTTAATCTACATGGCTTGTCAATGTCTCATAGGCACAGCGTGAACATGTTAACATAATATGCATGGTGTAATATATGGAGGTTCATGAATTATATATCATCCATATCACAACGTAGATTCACAGCATAGTATCATTCATATCATAATATAAAGTGTCACATAGAACAACACATATTAACAAGGGCTACAAGACACTTGTCATTCATACAACATAAAAGTAATCCAACGTGGACCATAAGCACCAATAGTTTTACTTTTATGTTCAAGATGTGTGACTAAACTGAAACTATCAAACTAAAACTTACATTATGTAATAACTTCAACTATTTTTCCTGTTCTCTATTTTTATTACATCTATTCGTATAAATAATTTTGAAATAATCAAACTTTGCATCGGTTTAAAATTGATAATACTACTTGCACATGAATTTCATTATTATCCAAATCGAATAAATGAATGAAATATTGATATATTAAAAAAAAATGTGTCATATTGGTATGACTCTGAGGTCTTGAGTTCAATTCTTGGAATACTTGAATGTGGTCTTAAGATTCTAACAAACTCATAACTTTACTACAGACATACTCATTGACTCATGTAGTTTTATGAACGCGTCCAACTTCATTAGTTTTGTCATAATATATACAACTAACTTGTTCTTGTGTAACACAATGCTTCAGCTCAATAACTTTATCTCTGGTCAAATCATGCATGATTGTTTTTCATAAACTCTCCTCATCCACACCCCTTGACAAGCACAGGCAGCTGCCACAATTTCTGCTTCAGTAGTAGACAAAGTAACTACAAGTTGTTTTTTGGAGGACCAAGACATAGTTCCATCACTAAGTAAGAACACATAACCAGAAGTGCTTTTCCTGTCATATATATCTCCTGCAAAATCACGGTCAGTATATGCTATCAACTCCCCATTACCCGTTTTTTGATAAAGAACTCCCAAATCTATAGTCCCTTTTAAGTATCTCAACACCCATTTTGCCGCTTGCAAATGCAACTTTGTTGAATTTGCCAAAACTTCTCTAACTAATATAAATGTCTTCAGGATTTTGTAAAATCTCTACACCGAGAAAATATTTCATTTTTTCTTAAATCAGTCATTTAAAATTGAAGTTTCAAAGAATTCTTGAACTTAACAAATATGCTCTCATCATTAACCAATAAAACTTAGAACGTCAACATATAGACTAACAGTCAAAATTTTACCTCTATCTCTTGTTTGTATGATTAAAGTATGGTCACAGTTGCACCTCTCAAATCCTTCTATGACGAAATTTGCTTCAAGTCGACTAAATCATGCACATAAGGCTTGTTTAAGCCATATAATGTCTTCTTCCATTTGTATACCTTGTATTCTTGACATTTTTTCTCATAACCTTGTGGTTGCTCGACAAAGACAGCTTCTTTTAACTCTCCATATAAGAAAGCACTTTTTACGTCAAGCTGATACACGTTCCAACTATTCCGAGCTGCTAAAGCAATTATCATTCGAATAGTATCCCACCTACCCACGGGTGCAAATGCCTTCATATAGTCTATATCATGTTGTTGTGCATAACCTTTTGCTACCAACATAGCCTTATACTTGTCAACTTCGCCATTTTCGTTGAGTTTGATTTTGAAAACCCACTTTATCCAAACATCTTCATTCGTCTAGGAAAATTTATCAACTCCTAAGTCTCATTTCATTTGATGGCTTCTATCTCCAAGTCCATTGCAGCTCTCCATTTTGAACTTTGAATAGCTTCTTTAAAGGTAGTCGAATCTGTAGTTGAGGTTAATAGAACTAAATTGTTGGGCTCAATTTCTTCATAAAATTCTCACTTGCTCACATAATCTCCATTCGTAATGGTGCTCTTCTATTCCTCACTTCAGGTGTGCTTTCTTCAGATGTTGAAAAAATTGTTTCAAATGGCTCATTGGAAGATATACTAACTTCCCCTTCTTCTTCTGTTATCACCTCCTCTTCAAATTCTTCCTCGCGTTGGTCATGTTCGCTTCCTTCTATATTACTATCTTTCCATTCGAGGGTATCGAGTCTAACTTCTTCGTTACTTTTTCCCCAATTCCAACATTTGTTGTCTTAAAAAATCACATCTCTGCTTGCAATTATCTTCTTGAAAACTAGATCATAGATTCTATATATTTTAGACTCTTCACTCATCCCTAGTAGCACACATTGAAATTTTTTATCATCTAACTTCTTTCTCTTACTGTCTGATACATGAACATGGTCAATGCACCCAAAATCAGTATTAGGCTTTACGCCACTCCAAGCCTCCTCTGAAGTCATATCTTTCACTACCACTGTAGACTTTTGTTGAGCACGTGCAATGTCTAGTTTACTGCTTCTGGCCAGAAATTCTTTGAAACTTTCTTCTCTGATAATATACTTCTAATCATGTTCATGATTGTTTTGTTCTTGCATTCAGCTACACTCGCTACACCATTTTATTGGTGAGTGTAGTTGTAGTAAGTTGTCTATTGATACCATTAGTTTTGCAAAAACTATTGAACTCGTGAGAGGTGTACTCTCCACCCTTATCTGTGCGTAGACAACGAATAAAATCTCCAGTCTCTTTCTCAACAAAATTTTTAAAATTCGTGAAGATAGTAAAGACTTTAGATTTTTCAGCAAGAAAATATATTCACAAATTGCGGCTGTAATCATAAAAAAAAAACTTATAAAATATCTCTTATTACTGTTGGAAATAGGTTTGATGAGTCCACATATGTCTGCATGTACCAGTTGCAGCCTTTGTGTTGTTCTCCATAAACTTCTCTTTGGAAATGCATCCCTATGTTGCGTTCCCACCATGCAATCAATGCATATTTTAGACGACATTTTCAATTGGGGTAACTCTCTCACCATTTGTTTATGTTGCAATTGTTGGCTTTTTGATCCTTGATCTCACTTTAATTCATTTCAATCAATTAATTGATTGATGTTTTGATGATTATTAACTACTTTAAGTATTTTGAATTGTCCACCATATAAGGTTGGGAATAACGATTACAACGACTTTTCAATTACTCAAATAAGAGCTAAAACGAAGAAATTAGAGTCGAGACAACATACCCGACGTGATGATGTGGCAGCAAAATCAAAATGATGGACAAATTAAAATATATCAAAGTATGACATTTATGATGTTGGAAGAGTAACAAATGGTGGAGTTTTTCTTATTATTATTTTTCTAAATAAAATTATTTTTACAAAATATAAATTTGAATCTAATGGTTCCTCACATCAATTTTTATTATTATTATATCATATTATTATATTATTATAGCTTTTAGTATTATTATATTATTATATTTATAATAAATTTTGAATTTTCATTGGACCATTACTCACCTAACTTTTTATTATTATTATATTAAAAATTTTAAATAAATGAATTTAGAAAATTTTCTTATTTATTTACTTTTAATGTTCACCTTCCATTATTCCTAACACAATCCAATGATCAATATTAATTCCTACATTTTTCCACTTTTCTTCTCTATATAAACTCATCAACTTCCCTACAATTTACACACACGAACTTCCATAAATTCTCCAATCCTCATTTGTTCAAAGTCTCCATTGTTTGTTGCTCTCTCCAAGCTTACAAGTTTATTTCTCTTCATCTTATTCTTGAGAGGGATTATTATTGTATTGTGAGGAAATAGTTGTAAGTATCCCAAATTGTAAATCTACTCTTTGAGAGAGTTATGGTGTATTATTATCAAACTCAAATACTTGTATCGGTTTCATCCTACGCTGTGGAAAGGATTGAGTTTGCTCTTGAACTCGTAAAAAGAGCAGTGTAGCGGTTTGGCTGTGATCCGTGGAAAGAGTTGAGAAAGTTCTTTATTCAAATTCCCAAAAGGCGCTTGGGGAGTGGAGTAGGTCGAGTTTGACTGAACCACTATAAAATTACGGTGTCACTTTCTCTAACTCTTTCCTATTTAATTTCAAAATTATTATTGTGATTTATTGCATGTTCTACTTGATTATTGTTATGACTTGAATTATTTTGTTCTAGTAATGATCATATTCTACTTATTTATAAAAAATTTCATCATTAAAAAAAATTAATCACGTTTAAACACCTTTACCGTTAAAACTCTATTCACCCCCCTCTAGGGTTGCCATATTGATCCACCAGCAATGTTCTCAAACCTTTGAAACCTAGATGCCCATATCTGCGGTGCCAAAGATGAGTATTGTCTTCTATAATTGTTTGGAAGCAAGTGGCGGTTTGCCACATGATTCTTGCAAGTAATATGAACATTCTATTTGCAGACATTGTTGTTGGCATAATAAGCCCCTTCTTGGGATGGTAGATTTTACATCTCCATGTTGTATCAAAATAGATACCCCTCTTTGTTGCAATTGTCCACGACTTAATAGATTGTTTTTCAACTTAGGTATATAAAAACCATCAGTGATTACCTTGACGTCAACAACTTGCAATCTAATGTTACCTTTTTCTAACACCATCTTGAAATTATTTCCAAGCTTCATAGATTGTCGGAATTTCTCGTCAAAATCTGAGAACCATTCCTTGTTTGCACACATATGATTGCTACACCCCAAATCAATGAACCAAACATCTTCCCTCCTAGATTGATTGAGCTCCACATATGTGATTGCTACACCCCAAATCAATGAACCAAACATCTTCCCTCCTAGATTGATTGAGCTCCACATATGACATCAACAACATTTCTCTTCATCCTCAAGTTCAACACTCATATATAAAGTGTCCTAACTAATGACACTTTTAACACGCAACTGTACTTTTGTTGAATGGATGTCTACCTCTTCCTCTTCCTCTACCTCTTCCTCGAAAAGCTTCACGAGCTCGATCACCTCCTCTTCCACCGAATCTATTATCGTATGTCACCTTTAGTTCTTGTTCCTCACTTACACNATGACACTTTTAACACGCAACTGTACTTTTGTTGAATGGATGTCTACCTCTTCCTCTTCCTCTTCCTTTACCTCTTCCTCGAAAAGCTTCACGAGCTCGATCACATCCTCTTCCACCGAATCTATTATCGTATGTCACCTTTAGTTCTTGTTCCCCACTTACACATAGTCAAATCTTGAGGTGATTGATCTCACGATTTTTTCAATAATCACCATTTGTTTCATGTTTCGCCATGAATTTTCATCTTGTTTACAACGGTGAGACTTCAAGCAAAATATGCATCAACGCTCTCACCCTCTTTCATCTGTAAGACTTCAAACTTTTTCGTAAGAACTTAGAGTTGTGCTCTTTTGACTCTTGTGGAACCCTGATATTTCTGCTTCATAGAGTCCCAT
>NW_019272205.1:96099-98577 GCF_002738345.1 Cucurbita maxima
AGCTGCCATATTTTGAATCTCTTTCAACTCACTCTTCAAGAAAAAAGACTGCAGTTTCTTCTTCTCACAATTAGGCCTTGCGTTGTAGCTTTGATACCAAATGTTGTATACACACAAACTAAAACTCTGAAATCAATTGTTTTATAAACAAATCAACTTGGTTGACTTTTATAGCGTTACAAACTAACAAAGTTAGGAAGGATAAAATTAACCTAACTCCGAACCCCCACTAATAAATTAATTTAGTGGTACTAACATTCCTACAAATATACATCCTAAATAAATGGTAGCCATTTCAACCCTAGAGAAAAGGTCTAGTATGACCATCTTTAACAATCTACGTCTTGACAATCTATATTTTATTTACATGTTCTAAAAATGCGAGTTGAGATTCTCCACCTAACTCACATTGGAGAACAACTTTTGTTGTTATTTCTTTTCTCACTATTAACTTTGTATTTATTAGAGATTGTATTAACAAGTTGAGAATGGCCACACTAAGTAACTATTAGATCTAAATAGTCATTGATATATTAATTCGTAGCACATGGGTTTTATTATTGTCTTCTTTTTATAAAAATAGAGTAAACACAAATAATTTGATTTTTTTACTTTGGCAATGTTACCTAGAATATTCAGATAAACTTTTTAAAAATATGGATAGGAAAAACTTATTAAATAAGTATCTTTTTTTAACGTTAAATTTGTTTAAGAATAACCTTTATGTGAACTTTATTAAAGTAGGATGGAAATGATGGAAGAAGAATGGTTGAATAATTGTACAAATGATCTAATAAATTAATTGATTTTATTGGGTTGAAACCCTATCAAATACAAAACTAAAAACAAAGACACAAATAATTTTCAAAATTATGCGGAAGCTCATCATAAATAACCTTGGAAATATTTCATAAAGATTCATAAATCCTAAACAAACCTATCTCCGAAAATAAACCTTGAATAACTGAATTCAAAATAAATCTAAATAAAACAATACTCAATGCTATAACTTAAGACAGTCTAATAAACGTAAACTTCTAAAAATATTCCCTCTCCAACTTCCATGGTGTCCTCAGCTCCGTCGTCAACCGTACATTGGCGCCTTGCCTTTACCTGAAAAATGTAGGTATCACGTGGCTTGAGCATGCATGCATAATTTGTTACGTGGTAACTCATCATAAATAACCCTTGGAAATATTTCATAAAGATTCATAAATTCTAAATAAACCTATCTCCGAAAATAAACCTTCAATAATTGAATTCAAAATAAATCTAAATAAAATAATACTCAATGCTATAACTTAAACAGTCAAATAAACGTAAACTTCTAAAAATATCCCCTCTCCAACTTCCATGGTGTCCTCAGCTCCGCCGTCAACCGTACATTGGCACCTTGCCTATTGGCACCTTGCCTTTACCTGAAAAAATGTAGGTATCACGTGGCTTGAGTATTTTAGGAAATACTCAGTAAGTCACCCCATTGTTGGGGTTAGGAATGCAAACACATGCAACATATGAGCGGGACCTAACTTTTCATAAAATTTACATAGCCTTGGGCACTTTTCTATTCCGGGAGGGTTAGGTGTGTGGTACTCCTTCACACACGGCCCATGTACGCGTACATGGACCCACCAGGCGGGCTCGTATACATACCCCCTGGGCCTGACTTTGTCGGGCACAACGTGTTACACGTCGCCGGACACCACAGAACAGAAAAGGACCCGCATGATATCATGGCAAACATAGATATAGTAATTCATTCTTTCGTATCATAAAGGGGTAGAATCTCGATGCACGTGACATACATATATGCATGAGGTCCCTAACATATCTAACATGGCATTACATAACAGTGCTAACATCGCATATACGTTTCTTACATTACATGGCATCTCACATGACTTACATTACATGACATATTACATAACATAAAAGTACATTCCAGTTGCATAAACATCTCATGATATGACTCAATAATACTACGTGTATACATGGCATCGATCAACATTTTCATGGCATATATTACTAACATATCATTCATAACTTCACATAACATAAACAATCAACCGTCAACATATCCATTACATTTTATAGCATAACCAGTCACATAATTCATACATCATATAGTCATATGACATAATAAAACATGGTGCATGCAGGGGCCACAGGGCACCCACCATGATACAGCATGTAGTAAACTAACTCCAACAGTAAGGTCACTTATCTCGATGGTCTTGGTTGGAGTCACTCACAACTAGCTAGTCCCAATGGTTAAATACGTCCTATAATAACCACATAAAAACTTAAGAACCTTACATAACATAACCTAGCTAAATCTCATGATATTTATCAAAATAAACTTCCAACTCATTCTGTCTTTGACAGTTAGGAATCATACTGACCTCATATGGTAAAACTAAGGGCAGAAACGGCTTTGAATGGATCGAAAACCTTGGAATCGATATATTATAGTGATAC
>NW_019272206.1:0-23729 GCF_002738345.1 Cucurbita maxima
TCTGCAACCAAATCTGGTTGCAGATTTTCTTTAATTACAATTTTGTAATTAAGTGAAACTTCAGAGGTATTTTGGTAATTTTCCACATTTTGAATAAATTATTAATATTTTTCTAAAAAAAAAAAAATCCATAATTTTTCTTAAAACCCTTCCTCCCTTAGATGTGGCTAGTAATTTTTCAGACCCTCTTGAAATTCCTTCTAGATAAGGAATTAAAAATCAAGAAAGATCTTCGGTCATTGAAAAATGACCTTTTTGCCCTTTTCACCTACTTTTTCCTTTCCAATCTTTGTCGAAGGGCCATAAATTCTTAAAATTACTTCTAACCCTATAGAAATGACTTGATTGAGACTCTTGTCCTTGCTTAATCCTCTTCATTTCTTTCCTTGAATCATTTGGATCTTACATGGCCGCTTGTTCTTATTGGAGCTAATTTCCTTTATTTTTTGGGGTGTTACATCATTCCTCATCACTTTGCTCCTCAAATCGTATTCATCAATCATAATTTTATACATGATCGTAAGATGAATTGGTCAACTCCTTACTGGTCTCTATGTGCGTACATCATCATGAATATGTGAGGTCCATTCTTTCTTGTAACATTTTTCATACTGCACCAAACATAATTATTTGATTCATAAGCATCATAAACAAAACCTTAAACCAAACCACCACCAAGAGATCTAGATCAGCTAAACAAGGTTCATTTAAAACAGCTCTTGTTTTTTTTTTTATTACATGACGGAACAATTTGATAACTATTTGAAAACCTTCTTTATTGTTCTTTCTAATCCAAAATGAATTAGAAATTTTGGAAACTCTTGGGTTTCAATTTGTTTTAAAAAATAACGAACCTTTAAATTGTTATTTTACCATCTATGATCGAGTTGCGAAATGTCTTATTATGGTAAGTCTGTATTTCCCACCTCTAATATGTCATTTCTCAATGAAAATGTTTATATTATTACCTTATCATTTATGACAGAATGTAAGGTGTCTTTTATATCATATATTTGTGTTATTATTTCCTTATAGAAACCCAACATTTTCCATCAATTTCTCTTAAAGTTGGAACTTCAATAAATGGGACTACTACACGGTGACTTGTCTTCTAATAACAATTGGTTGTGAACTTGGTTCGATGGACCTCCCCGTACATTGTGTTAGCATTTTTGAATACTATCACAGTCGTACGTTTTCAACCATACAACGTCATGATTTTGACACGATCATGAAAAACCTTTTTTACCTGACTTTATGGCTTCATTAGACTTTAGACAAGGTTTGCCACCAACCGAACATGACTTGTATAAAAACTAAACTTTGTTCAATCATACATGTAACAACTCTAACCGACTTGCCTCTACTCTAGGCCAAGCCTAAGGCTCTACCTTACCTTTACCCTACGTCAAAATTCTTCTAATGCAATGTCGCATCTCATATAGTTGTTTTGATTATCAATCATGAGCAAAATAAGTTAACAAAATTTCATATTATAATCTATGTCCATAGGTAATTAACATGGTTTATATATCACTCGTACTAATCATATCAAGCTTTAAAACAAAGCAAAAAAAAAATAAATAAATAAATAAATAAAAAAAAAGGAAAAAGAAAAAGAAATCGCACATGAACAACATATCAAAAACATTTATTTATTTCAATATTAAAATCAATCTTTCAAATTTATGGATAGATGGATTTTTTACCTGACCAGTTGTAGCAAATATCATAATTATCGGTTTTATAGTTGAACATACAGACATTTTCCTCACTCATATGCCACGAACATAGACTACTTTCACAATTATCTCTATCTCTCTTATCTATGTAGACATTGAAGTAATGAAACGAGCCATGCCATTGGAAGGAACAGTAAAACAATGTCGTGCCCCATAAGTTTGGACGAAAACTGAAGTCGTAGCTGGCCCAGGGTGTCAGCTTGTGGACTCCCAAGTCATCATCGCTAGATTTGCAGTGAATAGTGAGCTGATTTTTAGATTTTAGAGCATTTGTTATCTTGACCATAATATTTGGATTTTGGAGGAATGATCCTTCTACGGTAGTGAATTGGTTAGCAAAGAACAATGAAATTAAGAGAGAAAGTGCAAGCGTTGAAAATAAACTCATATGGTTGAAATGGGAGAGGAAAAGAGATGTGTATGAACACATTTGTGCTTCATTTGTTTCACTTTTTATAGTTGAAAAAGAGTGTAATGGAAGATAACAGTTGATCGATAATAACCAAAAAATAAATAAATAAATAAACCAACCCATTTGTTTGTATTTCTAATTCTTTCTTTCTTTATTCCTTTTTTGTAACATATGATTTTGGGAGAAGAGTTTGTTGAGTATTTTAGGGCAGTAGTTGTGTGAGGGTTTGGGGAGGGAACGGATTAGTTATTATTAATTAATTCTTTTTTACTGTGGTTAAATTGTTTCTAATAAAAATAGAATCATGATTCATAACCGTGTTAGTTTTTAAATTGAAAAATATATGCTTGAAACCTAGTCTCCGTTATTGCTCTCTAAAATTTTGAATTAAAAAAAGTAAAAGTATAATATGGAAATTAATTTTCTATTATGGTCGTTCGGGTCCTTCACCTAGTCTAATTTTCATAATATCTCATGACCTAGCTCAACGGTAGTAGTTGGGGTCCGGTTCAACGCTTTTAAGGGTTGGTTCGGCCTGTTCGTGATCCTCGGGAACGGTTCAAGTTATTTTTAATTATTAATGTACTAATTTAGTTAATTGCTTGCTTTAAAATGCCAAGACCAATCCCCTTTAGTGTGTTTAATTAATTATGTATTGTGCATGTATGTTTTAACTAAATAGAAAATGTATATGCATAAAGTATGCCATATAGATTTAAAATCCCACCCTAGGCTAAGCATGTTTCATGCATTACAAGTATGTTATAAGTGTTACAATGTGTAGTATGCATGTTTAGGGTTCCACGAGGGACAGATATAAATTGTTATATTATTGCATGGAATGGATGATTATATAATTGTTATATAAAGCATGTTAGATGCATGCTATAGGTTATTTTCAACGTCATAAAACGAGATAGACGTTAAAATATATAACAAAGATAAATGCATGCTCACTTAAGGTTAACAACCAAGCACGATCGATTTTAATAGTTAAAATAGGTCGATATCTTGTAAAACTGCGGTTACAAGAAGGCTCACCTGGCACGATCTTGTCTAAGGCTGGAGGTACTTAAGTTGACGGTTTATGGAACACCTGCTACCTGGAGATCGAGCCAGTACTTGAGCTTAGTTAGCCCAGTTTTATGAGCATGCGTGAGTGATGTAAGGATTTTTTTTGTTTAAAATGAAAAGCCACCTAGACATCAAAGTTAAAAATCTAGTATAAATGTTATACTTGAAAAAATCACTTAGACTTAGGTTATATTTAATATGCTGGAATATACCTAAGTAATAAGTATACCCAACCGTCTAAAATACCTAGTGGGAGGAAAAATGTATATGAGATACATCGTTTTCTTTTTACGCTCTCTAAAAAATTCACACCGTGAGGTTCATGCTCGGCCTCGTGTCGCCCTGAGAGCGGCCTCCATTCGGAAGGTATTTGCATGAGTCAATAACAAGGTGAATAGAGAAAGTATTTATAGTAAGTGGAAGAAGGAAGTATATCAACACATCCTATGGTCTCCACCACTATGTTGCACCGTGAGAGTCCCATGTTCTGCCTGCATGTTGCCCCAGAGAAGCTACCCATTCGGAGGGTCGTAACATGGGAGTCGGAAGTAACGCAAACTCCAGAAACCTACAGTAATGCGAACTGCTGCCCATGTGATCAACAAGTTTCCCCAACCAAAGCTCGGATTCATCTTACCATTTGAGATACTAAGGGACATGAAACCTACAGTTAGTTACTTCGGATTATTTGCTATGTATTTTTGCCTGACCATCTAGGTAGCAAGTTTGACAAGAAAACAGTCAAGTGTATATTTGTTGGATACGAAAATCAAAGGAAAGGATGGAAGTGCTGTGATATAACAAGTGGAAAATACGATACATCAAGAGATGTAGTTTTCGATGAAGCATCTTCATGGTGGTCCTCGGATTAGAAAGTCTTACCATATTCAAAGATCGAAGAAATTCTACAACAGATGATGGGGGAGCAAACTACGCAAATTCAATCAAATCTTGATGCGCCTGAAGATCCAAGTGACATTGATATTGACAAGCAAGAGCTGACTCAATCAAGCGTATATGATAAAAATGAAACGACACATCAACAAGTTAGGCGATCAAATGGAATCCGAAGGCCAAATCATAAGTATGCAAATGCAGATATGGTAGAAGATAGAGCTTGCGAACCAGAGACATATGAAGAGGCATCATAAAACTCAGTTTGGCAGAAGCAATGAAAGAAGGAACTATAGCCCTGGAGCAGAATCAAACTTGGAAACTAGTGCCAAGACTAGGAGATGTCAAACCCATCTCTTGCAAGTGGGTCTACAAAATAAAGCATCGACTGGATGGATCAATCGAGAGATACAAGGCTCGACTCGTAGCTCGAGGATTTTCTCAACAATATGGACTAGACTATGATGAAACATTAAGTCCAGTGGCAAAGATTACTAGCGTACGAGTCCTGCTAGCACTCGCAGCAAGTAAAGATTAGAAACGGTAGCAAATAAAGGCAAAGAGTTGAACGATGAAACGGCATAGCGATGAAGGTGCTACCGACATTGGTTTTCAACTTTAACCGTTGGATCTACGGACCCTTGAGTCTTGTTAAACATATCCAAATAGCAGCTCAATCCAACGATTGGATGTGAATATACGATTGATTTTCTTCTGCGGGATGGTTCTGCAACCAAATCTGGTTGCAGATTTTCTTTAATTACAATTTTGTAATTAAGTGAAACTTCAAAGGTATTTGGTAATTTTCCACATTTTGAATAAATTATTATTATTTTTCTAAAAAAAAAAAAATCCATAATTTTTCTTAAAATCCTTCATCCCTTAGATGTGGCTAGTAATTTTTCAGACCCTCTTGAAATTCCTTCTAGATAAGGAATTAAAAATCAAGAAAGATCTTCGCAATCTTTGTCGAAGGGCCATAAATTCTTAAAATTACTTCTAACCCTATAGAAATGACTTTGATTGAGACTCTTGTCCTTGCTTAATCCTCTTCATTTCTTTCCTTGAATCATTTGGATCTTACATGGCAGCTTGTTCTTATTGGAGCTAATTTCCTTTATTTTTTGGGGTGTTACATCATTCCTCATCACTTTGCTCCTCAAATCGTATTCATCAATCATAATTTTATACATGATCGTAAGATGAATTGGTCAACTCCTTACTGGTCTCTATGTGCGTACATCATCATGAATATGTGAGGTCCATTCTTTCTTATAACATTTTTCATACTACACCAAACATAATTATTTGATTCATAAGCATCATAAACAAAACCTTAAACCAAACCACCACCAAGAGATCTAGATCAGCTAAATAAGGTTCATTTAAAACAGCTCTTGTTTTTTTTTTTTATTACATGACGGAACAATTTGATAACTATTTGAAAACCTCGTTTATTGTTGTTTCTAATCCAAAATGAATTAGAAATTTTGGAAACTCTTGGGTTTCAATTTGTTTTAAAACATAACGAAACTTTAAATTGTTATTTTACCATCTATGATCGAGTTGCGAAATGTCTTATTATGGTAAGTCTGTATTTCCCACCTCTAATATGTCATTTCTCAATGAAAATGTTTATATTATTACCTTATCATTTATGACAGAATGTAAGGTGTCTTTTATATCATATATTTGTGTTATTATTTCCTTATAGAAACCCAACATTTTCCATCAATTTCTCTCAAAGTTGGAACTTCAATAAATGGGACTACTACACGGTGACTTGTCTTCTAATAACAATTGGTTGTGAACTTGGTTCGATGGACCTCCCCGTACATTGTGTTAGCATTTTCGAATACTATCACAGTCGTACGTTTTCAACCATACAACGTCATGATTTTGACACGATCATGAAAAACCTTTTTTTACCTGACTTTATGGCTTCATTAGACTTTAGACAAGGTTTGCCACCAACCGAACATGACTTGTATAAAAACTAAACTTTGTTCAATCATACATGTAACAACTCTAACCGACTTGCCTCTACTCTAGGCCAAGCCTAAGGCTCTACCTTACATTTACCCTACGTCAAAATTCTTCTAATGCAATGTCGCATCTCATATAGTTGTTTTGATCATCAATCATGAGCAAAATAAGTTAACAAAATTTCATATTATAATCTATGTCCATAGGCAATTAACATGGTTTATATATCACTCGTACTAATCATATCAAGCTTTAAAACAAAAAAAAAAAAAAAAAAAAAGGAAAAAGAAAAAGAAATCCC
The DNA here is from genome assembly GCF_002738345.1 of Cucurbita maxima. NCBI lineage: Eukaryota > Viridiplantae > Streptophyta > Magnoliopsida > Cucurbitales > Cucurbitaceae > Cucurbita > Cucurbita maxima. Next base: position 6,410 of record NW_019272206.1, read on the forward strand.
ACATGAACAACATATCAAAAACATTTATTTATTTCAATATTAAAATCAATCTTTCAAATTTATGGATAGATGGATTTTTTACCTGACCAGTTGTAGCAAATATCATAATTATCGGTTTTATAGTTGAACATACAGACATTTTCCTCACTCATATGCCACGAACATAGACTACTTTCACAATTATCTCTATCTCTCTTATCTATGTAGACATTGAAGTAATGAAACGAGTCATGCCATTGGAAGGAACAGTAAAACAATGTCGTGCCCCATAAGTTTGGACGAAAACTGAAGTCGTAGCTGGCCCAGGGTGCCAGCTTGTGGACTCCCAAGTCATCATCGCTAGATTTGCAGTGAACAGTGAGCTGATTTTTAGATTTTAGAGCATTTGTTATCTTGACCATAATATTTGGATTTTGGAGGAATGATCCTTCTACGGTAGTGAATTGGTTAGCAAAGAACAATGAAATTAAGAGAGAAAGTGCAAGCGTTGAAAATAAACTCATATGGTTGAAATGGGAGAGGAAAAGAGATGTGTATGAACACATTTGTGCTTCATTTGTTTCACTTTTTATAGTTGAAAAAGAGCGTAATGGAAGATAACAGTTGATCGGTAATAACCAAAGAAGAAATAAATAAATAAACCAACCCATTTGTTTGTATTTCTAATTCTTTCTTTCTTTATTCCTTTTTTGTAACATATGATTTTGGGAGAAGAGTTTGTTGAGTATTTTAGGGCAGTAGTTGTGTGAGGGTTTGGGGAGGGAAGGGATTAGTTATTATTAATTAATTCTTTTTTACTGTGGTTAAATTGTTTCTAATAAAAATAGAATCATGATTCATAACCGTGTTAGTTTTGAAATTGAAAAATATATGCTTGAAACCTAGTCTCCGTTATTGCTCTCTAAAATTTTGAATTAAAAAAAGTAAAAGTATAATATGGAAATTAATTTTCTATTATGGTCGTTCGGGTCCTTCACCTAGTCTAATTTTCATAATATCTCATGACCTAGCTCAACGGTAGTAGGTTGGGTCCGGTTCAACGCTTTTAAGGGTTGGTTCGGCCTGTTCGTGATCCTCGAGAACGGTTCAAGTTATTTTTTAATTATTAATGTACTAATTTAGTTAATTGTTTGCTTTAAAATGCCAAGACCAATCCCCTTTAGTGTGTTTAATTAATTATGTATTGTGCATGTATGTTTTAACTAAATAGAAAATGTATATGCATAAAGTATGCCATATAGATTTAAAATCCCACCCTAGGCTAAGCATGTTTCATGCATTACAAGTATGTTATAAGTGTTACAATGTGTAGTATGCATGTTTAGGGTTCCATGAGGGACAGATATAAATTGTTATATTATTACATGGAATGGATGATTATATAATTGTTATATAAAGCATGTTAGATGCATGTTATAGGTTATTTTCAACGTCATAAAACGAGATAGACGTTAAAATATATAACAAAGATAAATGCATGCTCACTTAAGGTTAACAACCAAGCACGATCGATTTTAATAGTTAAAATAGGTCGATATCTTGTAAAACTGCGGTTACAAGAAGGCTCACCTGGCACGATCTTGTCTAAGGCTGGAGGTACTTAAGTTGACGGTTTATGGAACACCTGCTACCTGGAGATCGAGCCAGTACTTGAGCTTAGTTAGCCCAGTTTTATGAGCATGCGTGAGTGATGTAAGGATTTTTTTTTTAAAAATGAAAAGCCACCTAGACATCAAAGTTAAAAATCACTTAGACTTAGGTTATATTTAATATGCTGGAATATACCTAAGTAATAAGTATACCCAACCGTCTAAAATACCTAGTGGGAGGAAAAATGTATATGAGATACATCGTTTTCTTTTTACGCTCTCTAAAAAATTCACATCGTGAGGTTCATGCTCGGCCTCGTGTCGCCCTGAGAGCGGCCTCCATTCGGAAGGTATTTGCATGAGTCAATAACAAGGTGAATAGAGAAAGTATTTATAGTAAGTGGAAGAAGGAAGTATATCAACACATCCTATGGTCTCCACCACTATGTTGCACCGTGAGAGTCCCATGTTCTGCCTGCATGTTGCCCCAGAGAAGCTACCCATTCGGAGGGTCGTAACATGGGAGTCGGAAGTAACGCAAACTCCAGAAACCTACAGTAATGCGAACTACTGCCCATGTGATCAACAAGTTTCCCCAACCAAAGCTCGGATTCATCTTACCATTTGAGATACTAAGGGACATGAAACCTACAGTTAGTTACTTCGAATTATTTGCTATGTATTTTTGCCTGACCATCTAGGTAGCAAGTTTGACAAGAAAACAGTCAAGTGTATATTTGTTGGATACGAAAATCAAAGGAAAGGATGGAAGTGCTGTGATATAACAAGTGGAAAATACGATACATCAAGAGATGTAGTTTTCGATCAAGCATCTTCATGGTGGTCCTCGGATTAGAAAGTCTTACCATATTCAAAGATCAAAGAAATTCTACAACAGATGATGGGGGAGCAAACTACGCAAATTCAATCAAATGTTGATGCGCCTGATGATCCAAGTGACATTGATATTGACAAGCAAGAGCTGACTCAATCAAGCGTATATGATAAAAATGAAACGACACATCAACAAGTTAGGCGATCAAATGGAATCCGAAGGCCAAATCATAAGTATGCAAATGCAGACATGGTAGAAGATAGAGCTTGCGAACCAGAGACATATGAAGAGGCATCATAAAACTCAGTTTGGCAGAAGCAATGAAAGAAGGAACTATAGCCCTGGAGCAGAATCAAACTTGGAAACTAGTGCCAAGACTAGGAGATGTCAAACCCATCTCTTGCAAGTGGGTCTACAAAATAAAGCATCGACTGGATGGATCCATCGAGAGATACAAGGCTCGACTCGTAGCTCGAGGATTTTGTCAACAATATGGACTAGACTATGATGAAACATTAAGTCCAGTGGCAAAGATTACTAGCGTACGAGTCCTGCTAGCACTCGCAGCAAGTAAAGATTAGAAACGGTAGCAAATAAAGGCAAAGAGTTGAACGATGAAACGGCATAGCGATGAAGGTGCTACCGACATTGGTTTTCAACTTTAACCGTTGGATCTACGGACCCTTGAGTCTTGTTAAACATATCCAAATAGCAGCTCAATCCAACGATTGGATGTGAATATACGATTGATTTTCTTCTGCGGGATGGTTCTGCAACCAAATCTGGTTGCAGATTTTCTTTAATTACAATTTTGTAATTAAGTGAAACTTCAAAGGTATTTGGTAATTTTCCACATTTTGAATAAATTATTATTATTTTTCTAAAAAAAAAAAAATCCATAATTTTTCTTAAAATCCTTCATCCCTTAGATGTGGCTAGTAATTTTTCAGACCCTCTTGAAATTCCTTCTAGATAAGGAATTAAAAATCAAGAAAGATCTTCGGTCATTGAAAAATGACCTTTTTGCCCTTTTCACCTACTTTTTCCTTTCCAATCTTTGTCGAAGGGCCATAAATTCTTAAAATTACTTCTAACCCTATAGAAATGACTTGATTGAGACTCTTGTCCTTGCTTAATCCTCTTCATTTCTTTCCTTGAATCATTTGGATCTTACATGGCCGCTTGTTCTTATTGGAGCTAATTTCCTTTATTTTTTGGGGTGTTACATCATTCCTCATCACTTTGCTCCTCAAATCGTATTCATCAATCATAATTTTATACATGATCGTAAGATGAATTGGTCAACTCCTTACTGGTCTCTATGTGCGTACATCATCATGAATATGTGAGGTCCATTCTTTCTTATAACATTTTTCATACTACACCAAACATAATTATTTGATTCATAAGCATCATAAACAAAACCTTAAACCAAACCACCACCAAGAGATCTAGATCAGCTAAATAAGGTTCATTTAAAACAGCTCTTGTTTTTTTTTTTTATTACATGACGGAACAATTTGATAACTATTTGAAAACCTCGTTTATTGTTGTTTCTAATCCAAAATGAATTAGAAATTTTGGAAACTCTTGGGTTTCAATTTGTTTTAAAACATAACGAACCTTTAAATTGTTATTTTACCATCTATGATCGAGTTGCGAAATGTCTTATTATGGTAAGTCTGTATTTCCCACCTCTAATATGTCATTTCTCAATGAAAATGTTTATATTATTACCTTATCATTTATGACAGAATGTAAGGTGTCTTTTATATCATATATTTGTGTTATTATTTCCTTATAGAAACCCAACATTTTCCATCAATTTCTCTCAAAGTTGGAACTTCAATAAATGGGACTACTACACGGTGACTTGTCTTCTAATAACAATTGGTTGTGAACTTGGTTCGATGGACCTCCCCGTACATTGTGTTAGCATTTTCGAATACTATCACAGTCGTACGTTTTCAACCATACAACGTCATGATTTTGACACGATCATGAAAAACCTTTTTTTACCTGACTTTATGGCTTCATTAGACTTTAGACAAGGTTTGCCACCAACCGAACATGACTTGTATAAAAACTAAACTTTGTTCAATCATACATGTAACAACTCTAACCGACTTGCCTCTACTCTAGGCCAAGCCTAAGGCTCTACCTTACATTTACCCTACGTCAAAATTCTTCTAATGCAATGTCGCATCTCATATAGTTGTTTTGATCATCAATCATGAGCAAAATAAGTTAACAAAATTTCATATTATAATCTATGTCCATAGGCAATTAACATGGTTTATATATCACTCGTACTAATCATATCAAGCTTTAAAACAAAGCAAAAAAAAAAAAAAAAAAAAAAAAAAAAAAAGGAAAAAGAAAAAGAAATCCCACATGAACAACATATCAAAAACATTTATTTATTTCAATATTAAAATCAATCTTTCAAATTTATGGATAGATGGATTTTTTACCTGACCAGTTGTAGCAAATATCATAATTATCGGTTTTATAGTTGAACATACAGACATTTTCCTCACTCATATGCCACGAACATAGACTACTTTCACAATTATCTCTATCTCTCTTATCTATGTAGACATTGAAGTAATGAAACGAGCCATGCCATTGGAAGGAACAGTAAAACAATGTCGTGCCCCATAAGTTTGGACGAAAACTGAAGTCGTAGCTGGCCCAGGGTGTCAGCTTGTGGACTCCCAAGTCATCATCGCTAGATTTGCAGTGAATAGTGAGCTGATTTTTAGATTTTAGAGCATTTGTTATCTTGACCATAATATTTGGATTTTGGAGGAATGATCCTTCTACGGTAGTGAATTGGTTAGCAAAGAACAATGAAATTAAGAGAGAAAGTGCAAGCGTTGAAAATAAACTCATATGGTTGAAATGGGAGAGGAAAAGAGATGTGTATGAACACATTTGTGCTTCATTTGTTTCACTTTTTATAGTTGAAAAAGAGTGTAATGGAAGATAACAGTTGATCCATAATAACCAAAAAATAAATAAATAAATAAACCAACCCATTTGTTTGTATTTCTAATTCTTTCTTTCTTTATTCCTTTTTTGTAACATATGATTTTGGGAGAAGAGTTTGTTGAGTATTTTACGGCAGTATTTGTGTGAGGGTTTGGGGAGGGAACGGATTAGATATTATTAATTAATTCTTTTTTACTGTGGTTAAATTGTTTCTAATAAAAATAGAATCATGATTCATAACCGTGTTAGTTTTTAAATTGAAAAATATATGCTTGAAACCTAGTCTCCGTTATTGCTCTCTAAAATTTTGAATTAAAAAAAGTAAAAGTATAATATGGAAATTAATTTTCTATTATGGTCGTTCGGGTCCTTCACCTAGTCTAATTTTCATAATATCTCATGACCTAGCTCAACGGTAGTAGGTTGGGTCCGGTTCAACGCTTTTAAGGGTTGGTTCGGCCTGTTCGTGATCCTCGGGAACGGTTCAAGTTATTTTTAATTATTAATGTACTAATTTAGTTAATTGTTTGCTTTAAAATGCCAAGACCAATCCCCTTTAGTGTGTTTAATTAATTATGTATTGTGCATGTATGTTTTAACTAAATAGAAAATGTATATGCATAAAGTATGCCATATAGATTTAAAATCCCACCCTAGGCTAAGCATGTTTCATGCATTACAAGTATGTTATAAGTGTTACAATGTGTAGTATGCATGTTTAGGGTTCCATGAGGGACAGATATAAATTGTTATATTATTGCATGGAATGGATGATTATATAATTGTTATATAAAGCATGTTAGATGCATGTTATAGGTTATTTTCAACGTCATAAAACGAGATAGACGTTAAAATATATAACAAAGATAAATGCATGCTCACTTAAGGTTAACAACCAAGCACGATCGATTTTAATAGTTAAAATAGGTCGATATCTTGTAAAACTGCGGTTACAAGAAGGCTCACCTGGCACGATCTTGTCTAAGGCTGGAGGTACTTAAGTTGACGGTTTATGGAACACCTGCTACCTGGAGATCGAGCCAGTACTTGAGCTTAGTTAGTCCAGTTTTATGAGCATGCGTGAGTGATGTAAGGATTTTTTTTTTAAAAAATGAAAAGCCACCTAGACATCAAAGTTAAAAATCACTTAGACTTAGGTTATATTTAATATGCTGGAATATACCTAAGTAATAAGTATACCCAACCGTCTAAAATACCTAGTGGGAAAAAAAATGTATATGAGATACATCGTTTTCTTTTTACGCTCTCTAAAAAATTCACACCGTGAGGTTCATGCTCGGCCTCGTGTCGCCCTGAGAGCGGCCTCCATTCGGAAGGTATTTGCATGAGTCAATAACAAGGTGAATACAGAAAGTATTTATAGTAAGTGGAAGAAGGAAGTATATCAACACATCCTATGGTCTCCACCACTATGTTGCACCGTGAGAGTCCCATGTTCTGCCTGCATGTTGCCCCAGAGAAGCTACCCATTCGGAGGGTCGTAACATGGGAGTCGGAAGTAACGCAAACTCCAGAAACCTACAGTAATGCGAACTGCTGCCCATGTGATCAACAAGTTTCCCCAACCAAAGCTCGGATTCATCTTACCATTTGAGATACTAAGGGACATGAAACCTACAGTTAGTTACTTCGGATTATTTGCTATGTATTTTTGCCTGACCATCTAGGTAGCAAGTTTGACAAGAAAACAGTCAAGTGTATATTTGTTGGATACGAAAATCAAAGGAAAGGATGGAAGTGCTGTGATATAACAAGTGGAAAATACGATACATCAAGAGATGTAGTTTTCGATGAAGCATCTTCATGGTGGTCCTCGGATTAGAAAGTCTTACCATATTCAAAGATCGAAGAAATTCTACAACAGATGATGGGGGAGCAAACTACGCAAATTCAATCAAATGTTGATGCGCCTGATGATCCAAGTGACATTGATATTGACAAGCAAGAGCTGACTCAATCAAGCGTATATGATAAAAATGAAACGACACATCAACAAGTTAGGCGATCAAATGGAATCCGAAGGCCAAATCATAAGTATGCAAATGCAGATATGGTAGAAGATAGAGCTTGCGAACCAGAGACATATGAAGAGGCATCATAAAACTCAGTTTGGCAGAAGCAATGAAAGAAGGAACTATAGCCCTGGAGCATAATCAAACTTGGAAACTAGTGCCAAGACTAGGAGATGTCAAACCCATCTCTTGCAAGTGGGTCTACAAAATAAAGCATCGACTAGATGGATCCATCGAGAGATACAAGGCTCGACTCGTAGCTCGAGGATTTTGTCAACAATATGGACTAGACTATGATGAAACATTAAGTTCAGTGGCAAAGATTACTAGCGTACGAGTCCTGCTAGCACTCGCAGCAAGTAAAGATTAGAAACGGTAGCAAATAAAGGCAAAGAGTTGAACGATGAAACGACATAGCGATGAAGGTGCTACCGACATTGGTTTTCAACTTTAACCGTTGGATCTACGGACCCTTGAGTCTTGTTAAACATATCCAAATAGCAGCTCAATCCAACGATTGGATGTGAATATACGATTGATTTTCTTCTGCGGGATGGTTCTGCAACCAAATCTGGTTGCAGATTTTCTTTAATTACAATTTTGTAATTAAGTGAAACTTCAGAGGTATTTTGGTAATTTTCCACATTTCAAATAAATTATTATTATTTTTCTAAAAAAAAAAAATCCATAATTTTTCTTAAAATCCTTCTTCTCTTAGATGTGGCTAGTAATTTTTCAGACCCTCTTGAAATTCCTTCTAGATAAGGAATTAAAAATCAAGAAAGATCTTCGGTCATTGAAAAATGACCTTTTTGCCCTTTTCACCTACTTTTTCCTTTCCAATCTTTGTCGAAGGGCCATAAATTCTTAAAATTACTTCTAACCCTATAGAAATGACTTGATTGAGACTCTTGTCCTTTCTTAATCCTCTTCATTTCTTTTCTTGAATCATTTGGATCTTACATGGCCGCTTGTTCTTATTGGAGCTAATTTCCTTTATTTTTTGGGGTGTTACATCATTCCTCATCACTTTGCTCCTCAAATCGTATTCATCAATCATAATTTTATACATGATCGTAATATGAATTGGTCAACTCCTTACTGGTCTCTATGTGCGTACATCATCATGAATATGTGAGGTCTATTCTTTCTTGTAACATTTTTCATACTACACCAAACATAATTATTTGATTCATAAGCATCATAAACAAAACCTTAAACCAAACCACCACCAAGAGATCTAGATTAGCTAAATAAGGTTCATTTAAAACATCATAAACAATACCTTAAACCAAACCACCATCAAGAGATCTAGATCAGCTAAATAAGGTTCATTTAAAACTGCTCTTGTTTTTTTTTTTTTTATTAAATGACGAAACAATTTTATAACTATTTGAAAACCTCGTTTATTGTTCTTTCTAATCCAAAATGAATTAGAAATTTTGGAAACTCTTGGGTTTCAATTTGTTTTAAAAAATAACGAACCTTTAAATTGTTATTTTACCATCTATGATCGAGTTGCGAAATGCCTTATTATGGTACGTCTGTATTTCCCTCCTCTAATATGTCATTTCCACATCCTACTGCGCCGATGAGCCGTTGGAGCTTGTACACGACGATGTTAAAAGCCGCTTCATGTGGCTTACCTTGCTGCAAGCGAAAAGTGAGGCGGAAGAGGCGGTTAAGCGTATCAAAGCGCAAGTGGAGGTCGACAGACCGAGGTAGAGAATTCACCTCGGCAAGTTTCTGTAAGTACTACGATGAGATCGATATACAATGACACCTTACGACGCTCTACTCCCCCCAACAGAACATAGTGGTGGAGCGCCAAAATCAGACCATCGTCGGGACAACGAGGTCATTGCTGGTGACGGCCGGGATGCCTGGGAGATTCTAGGGAGAGGCGATAATGACGACCGTCTATCTCCTCAATCGGTCACCAACCCGAACCCTAGACGGGAAGATGCCATATGAGGCCTGGTACAAAAAAAAGCCAGTGGTACATCATTTCCACGTCCTACCTTACTGATGAGCCGTTGGAGCTTGTACACGGCGATGAGAAAAGCTGCTTCATGTGGCTGACCCTGCTGCAAGCGAAAAGTGAGGCGGTTAAGCGCATTAAAGCGCAAGCGGAGGCCGAATGTGAGAAGAAGATGCGAGTGCTGTGCACAGACCGAGGCGAAGAAATCGCCTCGGCAAGTTTTGATAAGTACTGTGATGAGATCGGCATACAACGGCACCTAACGACGCCCTACTCCTCCTAACAGAATGGAGTGGTGGACCGCAAAAATCAAACCATCGTCAGGACAACGAGGTCATTGCTAGTGACGGTCGGGATACCTGGGAGATTATGGGGAGAGGCGGTAATGACGACTGTCTATCTCCTCAATCGGTCACCAACCCGAAGCCTCGACGGGAAGACGCCATATGAGGCTTGGTACAACAAAAAGCCAGCGGTACATCATTTCTACGTGTTCGGCTGCGTCGCATACATGAAGGTAACACGTCCCCACCTCGCTAAGCTCGATCCTAGGTGGCTGAAGGTCGTCTTCATCGGTTATGAGCCTAGGAGAAAGGCGTACAGATTCTATGATTCTGTAGGGGGCGAGCTCACGTGTCTCGCGACGTTCTCTTCGATGAAAGCACCTTCTGGCAGTGGAATGATGTGATCGAGGCAGACCATAATCCAAATCAATTCACGGTGGAGTACCTCGTCACCGAGCCGGAAGAAGGAGGAGCCCAGCATCAGAAGCTGTCACCGCCGCTAGCAGGTGCAACCCCTGAACCAATGGAATTCGCAACAGCACGGACTGCGGATTCGACGCTGGATGCTGATCTGGAGGCCAGGTACCGGAGGATGGACGTATTAGTGGGAGGAGGTGAATCACCTGGACTGGCAGCGCGCGATCTCGAAGAAGTGGCTGAACTGCATGCCATCAGTGCAGATGAACCAAACATCTTCGGCGAAGCAGAAAGGAACTCATGCTGGCTGAAGGCAATGCAGGAGGAGATGACATCCATCACCGAGAACCAGACGTGGAGTCTGAAGGATATGCCACCGGGACACTGAGCCATAGGGCTCAAATGGGTCTTCAAACTGAAGCGCAACGAAAAAGGAGAAGTTGTGAAGCACAAAGCTCGTCTGGTGGTGAAGGGCTACGTCCCGAAGCAAGGAGTAGACTTCAAAGAGGTATTTGCGCCAGTGGCAAGGTTAGAATTCGTCTGTCTCTTGCTGGAAATTGCGGCCCATTACTCTTGGGAGGTTCACCATATGAACGTGAAGTCTGCTTTCCTTAACGGAGAGCTGAAAGAGACCGCTACGTCTAACAACCACTTGGCTTCCTGGACAACGACAACCCCAATAAGGTACTGCTTCTGCACAAAGCACTCTACGGGCTTCGACAAGCCCCACGAGCCTGGAATGCGAAGCTTGACAGTACCCTACTGTCACTGAAATTCAAGCGCTGTGCCTCTGAGTATGGCATGTACATGCACGACCATGGCAAGCAGCGATTGATCGTGGGAGTGTATGTCGACGACCTCATAATCACTAGAGGCGACGTGGAATTCCTCGGAAGGTTCAAGAAGAAGATGTCAAAGAACTTCGAGATGAGCGATCTTGGCATGCTCAGCTACTACCTCGGCATCGAAGTGCAACAGAACTCTACCGGCATCTCCATCTGCCAAAGTGCATACGCAAAGAAGCTGCTGAACACAACTAGGCTTGTGAACAGTAATCCTACAAGGACGCCAATGGAGGCCCGGCTTCAACTAAGGAAGGTCGACATTATGACGACAGTCGACTCCACCAATTACCGCAACATTGTTGGGAGTCTGCGCTATTTGGTAAACTCTCGTTCTGATCTTGCTTATTATGTTGGATATGTGAGCAGGTTTATGGAAGCACCTAGGGAGGAGCATCTAATGGCTGACAAGCGCATCCTGCGCTATGTAGCCGGAACCAGAGGCTGGGGTGTAAGATATTGCGCAGGGAGAGGAAAGGAGAAACTCAAGCTGGTCAGCTACAGCGATAGTGACATGGCCGGTGACGTTGATGATCATAAGAGCACAAGCGGAATGGTCTACTTTCTCTCAGGCAGTGCAATCTGCTGGCGATCAATAAAACAGAAGGTAGTTGTTTTATCTTCCTTTGAAGCAGAATATATCGCCGCTTCGATGGCAGCAACACAAGGGGTCTGACTTGCGCGACTAATGGAAGAACTCATCGGGAGAGAAAGCGGTCCACCAATGCTATACGTAGGCAACAAAGCTTCGATCTCCCTGATCAAAAATCCAATTTTGCACGACCGGAGTAAGCACATAGAAATCAGATTCCACAACATTCGAGAATGTGCAGATCGAGGGTTCATCTAGATTGATTTCATCCGAATAGAGAAACAACTTAGAGACATTTTCACCAAGTCCCTGACGCGGGTAAAATTTGAAGAACTACGCTAAAAAATCGGAGTTCAAATAATAAGGTAGATATAGCATAGTTTTTAGGAGGAGATTGTTAAATAAAAGCTATGTTCCTTATTCAGTTAGGTTGTTTTGACGTCTCAAAACTTCTGAATTCACGCCAATGGAATAGCGTAATTCTTGGTGCAATTTTTGGCAAACTTGGGCGAAGTCTTCGCCCACTTTTCTATTTTTTGTAATTAGTTTTTCTATTTTTGTAATTAGATTTGTTATTTAAAGAATTCAACTGAAGAGAAATAAAACATCGAGTCTTCATCAAATCTCTCTCCCTCTCTCCTTTTACTGATGCTATTTTTTCTTTCAAAGAAACCTTCGACCAGTTTTTTTGTCAACATTTTCCTCAGAATTGCCAGAGTCAACAAAGGTATGGCTTTCGGATTACCAAGAATTGACTCAACTAATTTATGTGAAGGATGCATTTATCGCAAGCAGACTAGGAAGTCATTTCCTATTGGAAAAACGAAAAAAGCTTCACATTGTTTAAAACTAATTCACGTTGAATTATGTGGGCCAATGCAAACGAAGTTCTTAGGTGGGAGTATATACTTTTGACTATTCATTGATGATTATAGTAGCATGAGCTAGGTTTACTTTCTACAACATAAGTCAGAAAATTTTTAGAAGTACCAGATATTTGAAGCTATGATGGAGAACCAAAGTGCCTGTTACATTAAAGTTCTTCGCACAGATAGAGGTGGCGAGTTCATATCTGAAGAGTTCAATCTGTTTTGTGAAGAAGAGGGCATCCAAAGGGAGTTAACAGCTCCCTACACTCCAGAACAAAATGGAATCGCTGAACGAAAAAATTGAACTATTGTGGAGATGGCAAGAAGTATGTTATAAGCAAGGAGACTTCCAAACCAATTTTGGGTAGAAGCTGTAGCAACATCTGTTTATCTATTAAACCTCTCATCAATAAAGACGGTTATGAATCGAACTCTTTATGAAGCATGGCATGGAAGGAAACCATCTGTAAATCATTTACGAATGTTTGGTTGTGTTGCTTATGCTTTGAAACATTCTCAAACTCGTCAAAAGCTTGATGAAAAATCTGAAAAATACATTTTCATTGGTTATTGTACTCAATCGAAGGCATATAAATTATACAACCCCTTAGTGAAAATATTTTAGTTAGGAGGGATGTAATATTTAATGAAAATGTGAGTTGGGATTGGAGTAAAAAACAGGAGCAACAGAAGATTACAGTTGAAGTTTTTTCAAATGAAGAGACAAGTGTCAACTCCAGTGCATCTCCTAGTGCTTCCACTGCAACACAAAATGTGTCAAATTCATCATTTTCAGCATCACTAAACAACGATTCTTCTCTTGAAGAACTTTCGGATGAGACACCTCCAAGGAAGTATAAATCTTTAGCTGACATATATGCATCATGTCAATTTGCTCTTACTATTTCAGACTCTATGAAATATGAAGAAGCAACTGAAAAAGAAAAACTGAAGAAATCCATGGCAGTAGAGATGCAGTTCGTTAAGAAAAATGGAACATGAGATACGGTTGACTTGCTAAATGAAAAGTTCTATGGAGATTTACATGGGACATGCAGCCCATTGCGGTGGCATGTTTATCAATTTGATGGAGATTTACAAGAAGAGGTTTATGTAACACCGCCAAAGGGATTCATAGAGGAAGACAAAGAAATGAAGGTATACAAGTTGAGACAGACATTGGACGAGTTAAAGCAGACATACTTACGAAGGCCTTGTCAAAAGAAAAGCTTGTACTTGACTTGTGCAACTTTGAATCAAGGGGGAGTGTTGAGATATGATTCAAAGTATTCAAAATGAAGATATGATTTAAAGTAGTTGAGATATGATTCAAATATTCAAAGTACCAAGATTTTAGATTTTAGGAGATTGATAGTAGATTTGAATTGTGTAACCCTTTAAGCATGGAGTTAGAAAACGATAATACAGCATTGCAACTTTGATTCATTTTATCTGTGAAGGTCATGGAATTGAAGCAAGGGTAATTGTATTCTTCTTTAAATTGTAGCACTTAGGTTAGATATTATTTTGTTGGTTTAAAGTTGATATTATTTTGTTTCTGTTATTTAAATTTTGAGCTCTTTTTGGGTTACGGTAGACTCAGAAGTACGAATGGACGTATAAATTTTTAATTTTTCAAAATAGAAAACATGAAAAAATTAAAGTGAACATAAAAAGTGTTAAAAGTGCAAATCATGTGTGGAGAGCTTAAGGCAGAACAATTTACAAAATAACACGAGTTTCGAGTGAGTGACATTAAAGTATTATTAAAAATAACATAAAAATTGAATGACTCAGATTAAAAAGTTCCCTGCAGTTGCATGGCTCCACACACTCTCATCGTCAAGTGGAAATATACGGTTCATCTATAAACAAACAATAGCAAGAATAAGTATAAAATTACTAAGTAAGCACCTACTTGTAGGCTCTTATCAAAATTATGTTTCTTAACTTATGTATAAGTAAGCACCCTAAAGTTGGCAAAATCCGTGACTTTGGTTCATTTCTAGCCCTTTTAGATGCTTAAGGTCCATATACCCTACATATTCCTATTCCAATGGTGTAAGTCACCCTTCGAAGTGTATGTGGATTTCAGGGTGTACTTAGGGTCTCATTTTCTAGTCTCCAAGGTCCAACTCGTCAATTCGCCTTCTGCACATAAATCTGAGTGTCCGCGTATGTCACAAATTCTAGGGAAGTCTAATAGTTTTGGAGGAGTCGTTACTCATTATAAGTGTCCTTAAAATCTTCCTATATCTTCATATGTGTCTACCATTGAGCGCTAGCTTGAAATTGAAAGAATTAGGAAAAAGCCATAAAGTTTCAAGAAGACACAAGGAGTGGAGATCAGGACAAGTTTTAGACTACGTTGCTTAGAGCATATGAAGCCTTGAGCATAGGTATTCAAACTATGCTGCTTGTAACGTATGAAACCTTGAATATAGGTTATCAGACTGCATCGCTTTGAACATAAGAAGTCTTGGATAGATTTCAGACTATATCACTTGGAATGTGTGAAGCCTTGAGCATAGGTTTTCAAACTATGCTGCTAAGAACATTTGAAACCATAGATGCAGTTTTTACACTACACCGCTTGAAATGTAAGAAGCCTTGGATATTGGTTTCAGACTGTATCACAAGGAATGCATGAAACCCTGGATGCATGTTCAAACTCCATCACTTGAAATGCAGGAAACCTTGTACATAGGTTACGACTGTCTCACTTTGAACACATGAAGCCTTAGATACATGTTCTCAAGTTTAAGTCTACTACCATAAATCCTAAAGGGAAGGTTGTAGAGAATAGAACGAGAAGCAAGAGCAAGAGCAAGAACAAGAACTAAGAACAAAGAACAATAACCACGGACAAAACTAATGATAAGGACAAGGACAAGAACTATACATCATATATTTAATATTTCATATATCAAATTAAATAAATATAATTTTTCTCATCTATCTTTAATATATATAATATATTAAATTTCAATTTGAACCTTGAGAATATACTTTTCATTTAATATATCTAAAATATTATATTAATTTGTACCCTTCAAATTATAATATATTTTCTCCACAAATATTTAATTTGTTGGATATATTAAATATTCATGGGAACACTTCTCATTTTTGTTTCAACTAAATTGAACTTTTTAGTTTTAGTATGGGGATCTTATGGACCAATAGATTATAAGATTTAATAGTTAAGTAATTAAACACTTTAATTAATCAATTTTCATTCAATAACGGTAGGTCACTCCACCATAAACTTAAAGCTGCATATGCTCTATAGGATAACTTATATCCATTGATATAATCATTACAAGCAAGTTGTCCCGTCACGAGTTATTTGTAATTATAGCTGTGTCAAAACCCCATTTTACTCCTATGATTATATCTCTAATGAACAATTTTTTTATGATCTAATAATAAACAAAGTTCGTCTCGGTCAAGTGAGAGTATATGTCCCCATTGTTTGTGTCTCGAAATTAGAACTTAAGGAAACTACTCAACTATGTACCCTATATAGGAAGAAGGAAATTTTCTCTTTGAAATTATATTCCAAGCTCTTTATTTGGTCAAGTTCCTAAAATTGCAAGCATATTGATTCAACTACAAAAGTCATTCTGGCCTATGCACATCAAAGGACAAACCCTAGCAGATAGGAGTTCATAACTCACTCAGAGTTAATATTGAGTCACATATGGTCATCTTGTGAAATATTAATCTTCTTCATTAACGAACTATTAAAAGATATTAAATATTTCATGATCAATTTTTATAGAAACTCATTGTATAAGATACCCCCACTCACATGTCTCCACATGAACGATTTAGCTCAAACAATTTGTAACAATTACAAAGTGGGTCATATCAATAGTGTTACTAGGTTAAGGCACCCAGCCTTATCCCTATACTATAGACCCTTTAGGTTATTACTTGAACATTATCCTCTGGTATGTAAACCATATATGATTCAGGATTACATTAATAACATTTGATTTTTCATACCATATTAAATTAATTAAAATAATCAAAATTATTATTAAAAATTAAATAAATTACGAGGCTTTAGGGCATAAATTCCAATATGTACCATGATTTGAAACAAATGTCACATGTATTGAGATACATCCCCATTTGATTAGTACAGACGCGTAGACCATGATATTATACACGCTCCTTTCCCTCTGTGGCTTTCGACAGTGTGAGCTTATGCAAGCCTGTAGTGAAGCTCGGGGTACATATCTGAGCTAGTCTAGTCGTTCCATGTTCACGTGCATGATTCATGTATAGAAAAGTATTACACAACCAATCCTACATGGACTGGAAAGTAGAGACAAGGGAAAAATTTTATGAAAAGATAGGTCCCACTATGATTGCATGTGATTGTATTTTCCGACGTCAACAGTTGGGCTAATTACTTAGTACATTTAAATACTCAAGGCACATGCTACTTTTTCTCCACGTATTGGCAACGCACCCATGTACGGATGGCAACATCTTTGTAGAGGTCATGGAAATAAAGTTAGAGTAGTCGCATTAGCATTATATGTTGTAGTTCTTAGGTTGGATTAGGGCGTTTGATTTTCTTTTTCGTTTGATTTTGATTTTGTTGTTTTCTTAAATCAATTGTTAGTTTAAATAAATTTTATGAACGTTTTAGTCCGTGGCAACATTTTATTATATTATTTTAAAGATTTTTATTTTATTTTTGTACATATTAGGCATTTCATGCATGTTATAATGACTTTATTTTTTAAAGGAAAAATAGGTTCGCTACACAAAGTGCCACTTATGCATTACTTTAAACTTATTTTACTACTTTGTAGACTTTAGAGGGAAGGCCAGAGAAGATTAATATTTCACAAGTTAATCATATGT
>NW_019272206.1:24154-29504 GCF_002738345.1 Cucurbita maxima
AATCATTTAATATTATTTTAATTTAAAAATAATTATTTAAATTAATTGTTGAATTTAAATGAAGAAAGTCAAAATGTTGACTTTACTTAAATGGAAAAATCCATGGGTTAGTGAAATTTTGAGTGTCAAAATTTGGTTTAACCAAACTTGCTTGATTTCCTACGTGAGGGTGAGGTGCTCCCTCATATCTACATGTACCACTCGTACAACCCAGCTAGAATTAGTCACTGCATGGTCAACACCCTTCCACAGGACGGATTCATCCAAATTTCGATTACATTATCATTTTTTTTAATTTATTTTTCCAAGTTCCTTGATGCATCCCGAGCATTTCTTTCTTTTGGACCGATATGAAAATCACACTCTAAGTCCTCCAATAAAATTTAGAAACTCCCAATGGATAAGAAGGTGCTGGTCACAAGAATAGAGCGAATTGTACCTATTGGGCTCGGGGTGTTACATAGACGATGATACATAAGGTGCCAAAGTGGACAAAGCGGACAATATCGACTAGCGACGAATTTGGATGTTTGAACATTAGACCACGCCTTTTAAATTTTGATTTTGTTTTGATTCTCTCCTTCTTATTAACATATCTATTTTTCTTCTCGTTTAACCTAAATAAAAAATTGATAAACATAGTTAAAAGAACCATTTATAACTCTAGTAATTAAGGAGAAAATATAGAAAATTCAACCGTCTAGTTTGTGTTTAACCCAACTTTGTTTTTCCATCTCCACAAAAAATAGCAAATAAAAAAGAAATGATATTTACAACTATGCAACAAATATGATATCCAACCTCAAAACGTTCATAGAAATTAATTTTTATAATAGATATTAACCTTAAATCACCTTCTCAAACTGCTTTAACAGCGGGTTCAAAACAAGTATTTATTTATTTATTTTTTTGCTATATAATGAACCAAAATCCAAATTATTAAACATCAACAAAATTAAATTTGAATATTTTAAAAAAATGAAGACTCTAACCGTCGACTATTGATTCAATTCCCGAAAACCTGACACCAGCAAGCAAGGGAAAGATAGTTTGCTAGGGTTTCTCTCGCTATTTGCAGTTCCGTTCTGACTTTCCTTTGGCAGAATGAAGTGACTTTGATTTCCTACTTTTCTTAGTCTTCCACTTCCTTTCCCTCCTCTTTGTAATTCTGTTTGCCAATGCATGCTTTTCTTTCTGGGCAAAACCATGCTAAGATCGCTTATTCACCATATTCCATACCAATTTGCATCTTGCATGCCCTACCCTATATTAAGGGTATTAGAAAACACGAACGGCATGAAATAAGAACTTTTTAACAAAACGAATTGTGCCACATCTTCCTTCTTCAAGACTTATTGGAAACAGCGGACCAAAAACAACCTTTCTCCTGGTGTGAGCTTAAAAAAGAATGGAAGTAGGATGTGCGTTCGTTCCTGTCCCATTGGTCGAGCGTCTTCAACCCTCTCCCTTCCGGTCGAGCACTTCGTTCCTGACTTGTAGCTTGGGTGTTATCTTATTGTTTGTTTTAGAATCAAGCATTAATATTAACACAGGAGACTGGATCTTCACATGGTTGAGACACCTGCACACAAATTAAACAGGCGCTATAATTCTTGCCGGAAGCCTTATGCAGTCAATACCATGGCTGAGAATGCGAAGATAAACGGGTGATATACCACACCAATCCGTTGGAGTCGGCTACATGACGTCTGAGGCTTCGTCTTGACCTTCGGGTTACTCTACATCATAGCTGACTTCGCAATGACAGATTCTTGCTTTAGGATAGGGCTTTATAGAAAAAGTACTCCCATTTGTAGTGGTGGTGTATCGGGAATACTTTAGCAGGTACCGTATCCTCTTTTTGAAGTGGTGGCGAATCGACTTTTTCGAGTGGTGGCTAATCACTTTTTCGAGTGGGACAGAATTGCGCCATTTCTGTATAATACTGCCGTGCAAATTACCTGCCCCTTGGTGACATTTCTTTTCTGTACCAAAACCATATGTCTCGGTTTGGGACCACAAGGCGAAGACAAAAGGAGGGCATTTCTCAGCGGAAGAGCGCTATACATGTTTTGCAGGATCAAACGGACAAGCTGTAGGGAAAATTGGCATTTACCAGATCGCAAATGGCAAGTAAATATTTACAATTATCAAACAAACTCAGTTTTAAATACATGAAAAACATAGATACAGGAAAAACATTATGCACAGCGGCAAGAGGGGGTGGTCACGCCAACCTGTACGCTACAGCACCAATCCTCTCAAGGATTTCGAACGGACCTATAAACCAGGCTAAGCGTTACCCCTTTTCCCGAACCTTAACACCTCTCTCATGGGCGTTACGTACAGGAAAACATGTTCGCCCACTGCAAACTCGAGATCCTTTCTTCGAGTTTCAACGTAACTCTTTTGCTGGCTCTATGCAGTAAGTATCCATGATCCAATTTTCTGGACTGTCGCGTTGGTAACCTGAACTAATTTCCGTCCCATAAGTTATTGGGTTCCATCCTCTTCCTAAAACACTGGTGTCCGACACCTCTTCCCATATAGGACCTCAATGGAGCCATATGAGTTTTTGCTTGATAACTGTTGCTATGAGCAACTTCCATGAGGGATCAGTGGTCATCCCATGAACCCCCGAAATCCATCACACATGCCTTGTGCATGTCCTCTAATACTTGATTCAACCTTTCCATCTGTCCATCTGTCTGATGATGGATGGCTGTATTGAGATGAGGTTGGGTGCTCGAGGCTTTCTGCAAACCTTTTAAAAAAAAAAAACCACGTCGAGTCTTAGGTAGATCGGATATGAGATTCATACTCACTTCCTCTCACTTCCACTGGGTATGTTTACGGGTTGTAGGATCCCTGTAGGGCGTTGTCTTGGGGCTTTCACCCACTGAGACGTTAGACAAAGTCACACAAAATCTTTGATGTCTTTTTTTCATTCCTAGCCACCATTAACTGTTATACAGGTCATGATCCATTTTTGTACTACTAGGGTGAAATGTGTAGAACGTGTCGTATGCTTCAGGCATAATCTCCTTAAGGATTTCCTTATCCCTAGGTACACACAAGTATCCCTGCCACAAAAACCTGCATTCAGATGAAATTAAGAACTCCTGAGATATCTTAGCCTCTTGGGTGTCACAAACTTTGTGGAGCTGGGCATTTATAGACTTTACATCAATGATGCATTTACGAAGTGTTGGCTGTACTGTCAACTAAGCGAGTTATGCAGTGATGTTCTTAACTAATAAATCAATCTTAGCTCTTTGGATCTCCTCTTAAAGCTTGCTCTGTTGAGTGACCAATGCAGAGGTGTCGGCTGTCTTCCTACTCAAGGTATCAGCTACCACATTAGCCTTGCTAGGATGATATAGGATCTCAACATTGTAGTCTTTCACTAGCTTGAGCCACCTCCTTTGTCTCATATTCAACTCCTTTTGGGTGAAAAGAAAATATTTAAGGTTCTTGTGGTCAGTGTACACTTAGTCTCACCATACCGATAATGCTGCCATGACTTTTGTGCGAACACCATGACCGCTAGCTCTTTGTCATCAGTAGGATAATTCCACTCATTTTCCTTTAAATATCTAGAGAAAGAAACATAATTAATTTCTCATTCTGCATAAGCACTCAACTCAAGCCCTTAGCTGAGGCGTCACTATACGCTACAAAGAATGGTGCAGTCACCAACTTCTTTTTAAACTCTGGGAAGCTCTCTTCACAATCTCAAGTCCACACAAGGTTTTTATTTTCCTTTTTTTTTTTTTTTTTTGTCAACTGAGTTATCGCAACCGACATTTTCGAGTAGTCTTAGAAAAATCTCATGTAGTAGCCAATCAAGCCCAAAAAGCCTCTTACCTCTAGTTGTCGGCCTTGGCACCCACATGACAGCGTCAACCTTAGTTGGATTCATGATAATTTCCCCTCTTGAGACAACATGTCATAAAAATGCTACTTCTCAAAGCCAAAATTCACACTTAGAAACGTTGACACATTCTCAAAACAGTCAAAGCCATTTGCAGGCGATCTTCATGCTCTACTTTGGTCTTAGCAAGGTCCACAGTTATTCCCTGCCTAGATACCACGTGTCCAAGGAAGGTCACCTCTTGCAGTCATAATTCGTTCTTTGTGAATCTGCAAGGAAGTTATGCTTGACATCTAGAATTATGGTTGTGGGAGGTGTGGTCATAGGTATATCATCTCGTACTGGGCCTTAAAAATTCTCATGTACAGTTTTATGGGTTGGACGTCACGCACTCTGCGTTGTCACCTTTCTGTCTTCCTAAGGCCAGTAAACAAAAACATGACCCCTCTCGGCCTCCTCACAATAACTCGAATCTAGCATCAACATATAGGGAATTTTCACTTTTAACACCCTAATGTGTTAACCCAAAACGTACATCAAGTTTTTAGTGGCGTTACATCATATCATCACCCACAAAACAAGGTTAGACTGCGTACTTGGTCGCGGCGAGGCATGTCCTTGAGCTGAGTCACAGAGGTGTACGACTCTCTATCCTAGGAAAAGTCTACAAAATTAAAAACCCGACTACTCTGATACCAATCTATCATGACCCAATTTTCGAGGCTTCGAAAAACCGATCGGTGACTAAAATACAAAATTGAAAACAAATAAAATTGAAAAGAAGATAAAATAGGTAATGAAAATCTGATAAAATTTAAATCAAGAAAAAGGAGTCGATGACACTAGAATTAAATACAAAATTAAAGTTAAATATTACAAACGAGAAATACAATTATGAAAGAAAAATGCAAAAGACTCTAAAAGATCGACAAGGGACTGACGCTCCGGAACGACACCCCTTTGTGACAATGTAGCTCTCAAACAACTCCCCATCTCGACTGGTACTTGAAAAAAAAAAGAAAGGGAAACGGGGTGAGTATAAAAATATACTCAGTAAGCAACCTCTTATAGACTCTTAATCGCATCCAAGTTAAGGAGAGAATCACCAACTATACTCTAGACCCTAGAGTCTCAATACTCTCAGTACACAATTCAAGGCAGAAGAACTTAACCTTTGAAGCGGTATTCAACGTTTGAGGATGAGGTACTCCCTCATAACTACATGTACCACTCGTACAACCCAGTTAGAATTAGTCATTGCATGGTCAATATCCTTCCACAGGACAGACCCATCATGCAGGCGACCTTGACCCACTCACGTGATCAACATCTGACCTTGAGACGGATCTCCATGCAGTGTAGTCGATCTACCACTGAGTAACACTTCCCTAACAGGCGTCTCGCCAAGCTCAATAGTACCACAATGGAGTAGGAAGGGAAGAGTAACACCTCAATAATTGGCGTCTCACCTAGCTC
>NW_019272206.1:31179-40122 GCF_002738345.1 Cucurbita maxima
GCAAAACCAAGCGCATCCTACAAGTATTACTTCCTAAATCCGTATGGTTACTTACAGGACGTGCATTTTGAAGCTTATTTTTTGGCTAATTAAGAGCTCCAAATCTCTTGAAAGTTCGCGGATAGGTTCTAAATCAAGTTAGACTTAGATCAGTATCAAAACCGAGATGAAAAATAGTCGAACGGAAGTCAAATCGGGATAAAAATAGTCTCACAGGCTGTTTCACGCGCCCCACGTTCCAGAGGGAATCCCCATGTGCACAGACGCGCACGTTCAGATGCACTGAGGGCATGGAGCGCGCACTAGTGTGTCGCCACGTGGCGAGAGCCGATTGGTCCACTGAGAGGTAAGGCGTGCGTTCGAATGTGGGTTCCTACGAATTTTCCCACACTAACGCATGGCAAATACGGAACGGGTCGGCTGACGAGTTCGGGTCACACGCGGGTTCACGGATCTGGTGGCGGGCGCCGATCTTCAAGCCCTATCTAACGCAGTATTTTTCATAATTTTCCTCCGCAATTCCACGTCTCACACGTGTCCCATTTTCCTAGCAACTCGCGGCCCTCTCCCTTCCTGACACGCTTCCCCCTCCGTTCTTCTTCTTCCTCTCATCTCTGCTATTTTTCAGATTTCGGTCAAATTCTATATCAACCTATTTATTTTGGATTTTTCTATCTTCCAAACCGTAACTCGAATTAAATCGATTCCTTCACAAGAATTCAAGATCACACGTCCACCTATCTAAATATATTTTTATTGTATTTTTTTTTATAGAGCTTAATAAATGAAGTCGAAAAGCGAAAAAAATTCAGTTTATTACCGAAGTAGGACAGTTTCACGATTTTGTTTTTCGACGCGATTTTTTGCCGCGTTTCCTCAGAAAACTTACGAAACTTCTCACCTAAAGTGTTGCAACTAGATTATTTAGGATTAAATCATCTAAAACTCCCAGATCTATGGTGAAATCTTGAAACAAGAGAGGTCGCGGACTTACCTCGTGTTCTTGCCCGTTTCTTGCCAGAAACGAACGATCCAATGCTCAGACCACTTCTCTTGATATTCTAAGTAGCTCTAGTAGGAGACCTAAGATTGAGATACTTCAGTTCAAGTTTAAGGTGTTTCTCCCTCCTTCTTCTTCCTCTTCTTAAAAAAAAAAACCTAACTATTCTTTTCTATTTCTCTCTCTATAATTTTTTTCTTTCCTTTTCTTTTTCCTTTCTTCCAGGTCTGTCCTCAAGGTGGTATGTGTGGGGAAAATTTACCTTTTTACCCCCAATTGACTTTGACCCAAATTTCGATTACATTACCATTTTTTTTTTTATTTTTTCCCAAGTTCCTTGATGCATCTTGAGCATTTCTTTCTTCTGCATTGATATGAAGATCACACTCTAAGTTCTCTAATAAAATATAGAAACTCACAATTGTTAAGAAGGTGCTAGTCCCAAGGATAGAGCAAACTGTACCTGTTGGGCCCGGGGTGTTGCAAATTCTCCTCTACTTAGGAACTTTCGTCCCCGAAAGTTAGTTGTTCCTTAAAAAGTTCAGGGTAAGACTTCCTAACGTCATCCTCCCGCTCCCTGGTAGCCTTGCTATCAAGATGATTACCCCACAAGACTTTGACAAGGAGAATCTCCTTGTTTCGCAATCGCTTGACATCTCGACATATAATTTTGATTGGGGCCTCCTCGTAAGATAGATCCTCACGAAGCGGAAGTGCTTCGTGCTCATTAATGTGCGTGGGGTCTGGCGTGTACTTTCTCAACATAGATAAATGAAAAACGTTATGCACAGCGACAAGAGTGGGTGGTCACGCCAACCTGTACGCTACAACCCCAATCCTCTCAATGATTTTGAAGGGACCTATGAACTGAGGCTAAGCTTACCCCTTTTCCCGAACCTTAACACCTCTTTCATGGTCGTTACCTATAGAAAAACATGTTTGCTCACTACAAACTCGAGATCCTTTCTTCAAGTGTCAGTGTAACTCTTTTGCTGGCTCTGTGCAGTAAGTAACCATGATCCGATTTTCTGGACTGTCGTGTTGGTAACCTGAACTAATTTCGGTCCCATAAGTTGTTAGACTTCATCCTCTTCCTAAAACACTTGTGTCCAACACCTCTTCCCATATAGAACCTCAACGGAGTCATATGAGTTTTTGCTTGATAACTGTTGCAATAAGCAACTTCCATGAGCGATAGGTGGTCATCCCATCAATCAACGAAATCCATTACACACGCCTTAAGCATGTCCTCTAATACTTGATTCAATCTTTCCATCTGTCTGATGATGGATAGTTGTATTGAGACGAGGTTGGGTACTCGAGGCTTTCTGCAAAACCTTAAAAAAAAAAAAAAAATGAAAGGTAAACCTAGCATCCTGAACAAACACAATGGGAGTAGGCTCCCCATACAACCGAACTATTTCTCAAACATACAACTGAGCCAATTGATCCACTCGAAAAGTGCTCTTAACCGGGATGAAGTGAGCTATTTTTTTGTGTCTTTCAACAATGACTCAGATCACATGAAAACCACGTTGAGTCTAAGGTAGATCGGATATGAAATTCATATTCACTTCCTCTCACTTCCACTAGGTATGATTAAGGGTTGCAGCATCCCTGCAGGGCGTTGTCATGGGGCTTTCACCCACTCAGACGTTAGACATTCACTAAGCCAATTGATCCACTCGAAAAGTGCTCTTAATCAGGATGAAGTGAGCTATTTTTTTTGTGTCTTTCAACAATGACTCAGATCACATCAAAACCACGTCGAGTCTAAGGTAGATCGAATATGAAATTCATATTCACTTCCTCTCATTTTCACTGGGTATGTTTAAGGGTTGCAGCATCCCTGCAGGGCTTTGTCTTGGGGCTTGGGGACAATGTCACACAAAGTATGTGACGTCTTTTTTTCATTCCTAGCCACCATTAACTGTTCTTCAGGTCCTGATACATTTTTGTACTACCAGGGTAAAATGTGTAGGACGTGCCATGTGCATCAGGCATAACCTCCTTAAGGATTTCCTTATTCCTAGGTACATACAAGTATGCCTGCCACAAAAGCCCGCATTCATATGAAATTAAGAACCCCTGAGCTATCTTAGCCTCTTGGGTGTCACAAACTTTGTGGATGGGCATCTATAGACTTTGTATCAATGATGCATTTATGAAGTGTGGACGGTACTGTCAACTGAGCTAGTTGTGCAGTGATATTCTGAACTATTAAATCAATCTCAGCTCTTAGGATCTCCTCTTGAAGCTGGCCCTGTTGAGTGAACAATGCAGAGATGTGGGCTGTCTTTCTACTCAAGATATCAACTACCACATTAGCCTTGCCAGGATGATATAGGATCTCAACATCGTAGTCTTTCACTAGCTCAAGCCACCTCCTTTGCCAGGATGATATAGGATCTCATCTTAGTCTCACCATACCGATAATGCCACCATGACTTCTCTGCGAACACCATGACACCTAGCTCCAAGACATCGGTAGGATAATTCCACTCATATTCCTTCAACTGTCTAGAGAAACGAACGCAATTAATTACTCATTCTACATAAGCACACAACTCAAGCCCTTAGGTGAGGCGTCACTATACACTACGAAGACTGGTGCAGTCACCTTCTTTTTCAACTCTTGGAAGTCCACACAAAATTTTCTTTCTTTTTTTTCTTTTTTTTTTTTTTTTTTTTTTTTTTTGTTGTCAAATGAATCTTCGCGACCGAAATTTTCAAAAAGTCTAGGACAAATCTCATGTAGTAGCCAATCAAGCCAAAAAAACCTCTTACCTCTATCACAGTTCTCGGCCTTGGCCACCACATGACAGCTTCAACCTTAGCTAGATCCACAAAAATTTCCCCTCTTGAGACCACATGTCATAAAAATGCTACTTCTCATAGCCAGAATTCACATTTAGAAAAGTTGATATACACTAGAGGCATTCTCAAAAAAGTCAAAACCATTTGCAGGCAATCTTCATGCTTTGCTTTGGTCTTAGCAGGGTCCACAGTTATTCCCTGCCTGGATACCACGTGTCCAAGGAAGGCCACCTCTTGCAGTCATAATTCGTACTTAGTGAATCTAGCATATAATAGGTAAGTTCTAAGTAGAATTAAAACTTTCTTCAAGTGTTCCTCGTGCCCCACTTCAGACTTAGAACACTCCAGAATGTTGTTAATGAACATAATCCAGAATTCCTCATTTGTTTATCAACTCCATGAATATTACGAGAGCGTTAATTAAACCCAAAGACATGACTATGAACTCATAATGTTCATTGCGGCTTCTAAAGATTGCTTTACGTATGTATTCCTCTCTAATTCACGTCTGGTGACATCCTTACCTTATCAAGACGATCTTTACTACTCCAAAATAGCCTCGTAGTGTCATCTCATTTGCCCAACTTTCTTCTTAGCGAGACGTTCTATTACGTAACTCGCTTGAGTACTAATACTCATCTAGGCCAAGTACGGATTCTTTTGGAAGTAAAGATCCTTACATAAGTTCTCTACGTTCACCTAGGTTAACCCCCTATCGTATCTTTTATGATTGAGCTAGACACATTTTCTCTCATAGTGATATCTCATCACTGGCTCTTTTTCAAGCACGTGAACCTTTCAAGTTCTTGTACTAGATCTTAGGGAACTCTCTGAAAACTCTTGTATGGTAGCTAGCCTCCCTCGAACTTCTAGGGTGCTACGTCTAGTGTCTTCTCTAAGACATATCATGTCTCTGCTAGTCTTACTTGTTTACAAGTCACCACGTCACTATCCTTCAGGTAATTTTCAAAATCACGTTATTTGGAAGTTCCACCTCTACTTGACAATGCTTCACAAGTCTGGCATTACACTCATGGGTGAAACTGGAGTTCTACTCTTTGTAATCCAGATAACCTAACACAAATGTTGGTTCTTACTATCGCCCATCTGGACTTTCTTCCTTCAGACAACGAAGGCCTAGCCATAGCTCTTTATTTTTTTTTTCTTGCTATTCTCACCCCTAGGGTTCACTAGACTATCTCGACAGTTTAACGTCCTACACCTTGTGAGAATGCATGCCCTGACCAGAGGATAGGTTACAACACAATTTCATGGTCCTGATAACCACGTACTGCTTTTGAACTTGGTCCTCTCCACCAAGGTCCAAAGCGACTTGTCATCCTATTAGGTGATCTTTAGTAGGAATATCCTAAACCCCGTGACTCATTAGTTTCATAAAAGCGTACATCTCACTTATGAAAGTCCATAAACCTGAATTTATCTTATGAAGACTCCAACCAACCTTGGCCATGGCCTCCATAGCTTCACTCTCTCTGTTAGTGAATCTTATTTCTTGACTACCAACTTAACCAAACTCACTCGTGAAAATGGTTTGCTTGAGAGTTGCTTAATTTCTACCGTGGCCGCCCTTACTTGTAAGAATGAATATTATTTGGGTCTACTATGTGGTTTGCACCAAGACAACTCTATACTGTCTATGCCTACTACGTGGTCTCCATGGAGGCATGCTTGACATCTAGAATTATTGTCGTGGGAGGCATGGTCATAGGTATATCATCTCGTACTGGGCCTTAAAAAGTCTCATATACATTTCTATAGGTTGGACGTCACGCACTCTGCGGAATCACCTTTTTGTCTTCCTAAGGCCAGTAAACTAAAACATGACCCCTCTTGACCTCCTCACAATAACTCGAATCTAGCATCAACATATAGAGGGCATATTCCCTTTTAACACCCTAAGGCGTTAACCCAAAACACACATCAAGTTCTTAGTGGCGTTACATCATATCATAACCTATTAAACAAGGTTAGACTGCATACCTGGTCGCGGCGAGGCATGTCGTCGAGCTGAGTCACAGAGGTGTACGACTCTCTATCCTAGAAAAAAAAGTCTATAGAATAAAAACCACGACTGCCTTGATACCAATCATAACAACCCAGATCCACCGCTAGCAGATATTGTCCTCTTTGGGATTTCTCTTTCGAGCTTCCCTTCAAGGCTTTAAAACGTGTTTGCTAGGGGAAGGTTTCCACCCCTTATAAATGGTGGTTTGTTCTCCTCCCTAACTAATGTGGGACATTAAAAAAACATAAATAAATAAATAAATAAATAAATAAAAAAAAACTCCAAGATCGTATATAAGATAGGAGAAAATTAATTATTTTTAAGTACGAGTTTGTAGTTGTTGGATGGGTTTATCAACAACCACCTTTGGATGATAAGTAGGCTAGCACTCATTGTGCCAACTTGATAGAGAGAAATCGTTAAGGTTGCACGTTAACTTCATATATCGATTACCACTGCGTAGGTTAAGCTAGCTATCTAAGATAAACACAACAAGAATAATACCCCTCGAGCCTAGTGTTAAGTTTGTGGTCTTTTTCTAGATCAAGGCTAAGATAAGAGTCTACAAATAGATAAGAGCCTACAAATAGGTTGGTTTCATAGTATATTTGTATATTCACCCCTTTTCCTTTTTTACGTTTAGGTCTCACAAGCTGTTGGTTGAGGTGGAGTAGCGTCTAAGAGTTGTACAGTCACGGAGGGGGTCGTTCTAGAGCATCAGTTCATTTTTGTATTTGAGTCTTTCATTTTTTTTTTCTATGGTAAACTATATCCCCAACCAATTTTTCCATGTTTCTTTTTGGATATAACTTTTTATTTAATTTTAGTGTTAGCTTGTATTTATTTCAATTAAAGTTTTATCAAAATTTTATCTTTTATTTTATTTTACTTTTTTTTATTTTTTTTTTCCTTTTGTCTTCGTCTTTTGTGTAGGGTCCAACATTCGAAGCCTCGAAAATCGGATCATGACATCAAAAAAGACCGTGAAGCTACAATATATCAAGTGAAACTTTTAATAAGATATAATGAAAGTTGTAGGATTTTTTTTTTTGTTTCTTGTTAAAATTATATTACCTATGTGTGTTGAGTAACTATTTTCAATTTTATTATTCTCTTGTTAAGAAACATTAGCCCATTGTCCATAATTAAAAATAAAAAAAAATAAAAAAAAAAAATCATTGTTTTTTTTAACTTTAATTTATAAACGATATTAAAATTTTGAAAATAGACATTTTATCAAGAGGTGAAAATTCGATTGATAAGTTGAGATATAATGAAAATTTTGGGCTGGTTTAATCTCCCAAAATATTAGAATAAAAATGGGTAGTCTAAAAAATGTTGAGAAGTGGGGGTTGGCCTCCACTACAAAAGGGAGATCCCTCACTCCATTTTAGCATCCCACGTGAACGGTCAAGCTAGTCGGATATTACACTTTCTGACGGCTCAAGGCTAGCATTTAGCCTGATTTGGCTTCTGTCTGATACGTTCGAACCATTTTCTCCTAATTTCAATTTTTCAGAAGCGTTTAAAGTTAGTGTAACTACCTTTTACCTAATTTAAATTTTTAGAGTTAAATGTGAAGTATTTATGCATAGTAAAACTTAGTCCGTTCAAATTATTATAAGTAAATTTAAATTATTTTATATAAAATTAGGCTTAATAGTAGAAGTAAATTTAAATTACTTTAAGAAAAATTAGGAGTAAATTATTTTAGGAGTAAAATTAAATTATTTTAGGTTTAACTAGTTGAGTTCGATTAAATTATTTTAGGCTTAACTAGTTGAGTTAGATTAAATTATTTTAGGATTAACTAGTGGAGTCAATTTCAATAGTGCACCTCAAACACTCATTCTCTCCCTCTATTTTAAGAAGAAAATTATGCACAAAATCACTTGAGAACATAAATGTTGAAAACTTCTCAATTAACTCATGCCCTTCATTGATGTTATCTCCCCATGGAGCATACCTGTTACTATAAGTAAGATTATCTGTATATTAAATTCAAGTGATTAAATGTGTGATTCTCTCCACAAAGAGTAAGTAGATGAGTAAGTAGATGAAACAAATTAAGACTAGAGAGAGCATATCTGTTTGCCTAGATGGTAACCTAGGATTGAACGCCTATAGTAGTTTGAACACAGAAGATTTGTTATAGACGATTAAAGGGTGAGACCCTAGTGTTGTTGACTGATCTTGTAACGATACAAAAATAAATATATATTTATATTTATATATATATACACATTTGGCTCGGTCGCCAAAAAACCTGCAAAAATTCAAATGAGATTCCAGAATTCTTGGACATGCCTTCCCGATCCTTACGACTCACCAAAAATAACTCCATACTTCTCCCCATCTTGTGCCAGATGCTCTAGACAAATGTAAAGGGAAAACATAGATAAAATTGAAGAGAGAGAGAGAGAGGAACCCGAAAAAACAACCACGACTAGTCCAACCAGAGAAACCCGGCACCCACATGACCCCAACTCCTACCAAAAACCCCAAAGCCTACCTACATGGAAAAATAGAACAAGCAAGCGATAGAAAGAGTTTAGGGAAGAGAGAGAAACACATCGTAAATTCATCAGCGAGATCCGAGAGTTGGGGAAGTTGAGAAATCAAAACGAATCCACATCCTTATACACTTAGATAGACTAGTGACATCGTGAGGTTAGAAAGTACATTAAATCAAGCCACAACGGTCCAGACACCATAAAAAATGCAATGAGAATCGAGGGGAGAGAAATGGAGCAAAAATCAGAAAGAGTATGGTATTTGATGACACGTGCTC
The DNA here is from genome assembly GCF_002738345.1 of Cucurbita maxima. Lineage (NCBI taxonomy): Eukaryota > Viridiplantae > Streptophyta > Magnoliopsida > Cucurbitales > Cucurbitaceae > Cucurbita > Cucurbita maxima. Next base: position 39,814 of record NW_019272206.1, read on the forward strand.
GTGGTTTTGCATGTGTCATAGATCATATATGTATGACGTTATGAAATAGTACGAAAATACTATGCAATGTGATTGTTATGTTGTATTTGATAAATTGATATGCTTTACGATGTGATATGCTATGATCTGATTTGTTGAAAACGTTCTTGAGATATATTATGTGACTGTTATGATATATGATATGATATGTGCACGATATGGATTGTTGTGTTTGAAAGCATAAAAACTATATAATATGAGTTATATGTTTGATGAATGATATGATTAACATGAGAAATGACAACTAGCATGAAATACAACCCCGGCATA
>NW_019272206.1:40592-85970 GCF_002738345.1 Cucurbita maxima
AGAGACGCCTTATCGAGACCAAGTAAGACTTAGGTCAAGTATTCCCAAGGTTTTAAGTTATTGGGTGCATGATTGTAGGGTTACTATTTATGATAAGATTTCTCATAACCTTAAGACCCTGGCCATAAGTAAGTAGGGAATAAAAAAGGTAGAAAACTCCTTACCATATTTGGAATATTTTATTATTATTTTTCTTAAAAACCTCAATAATTTTTAAAAATTTATTCATCACTTTTAGTCCTTTTTTCTTTTTTGAGCCTTTTGAAATTCACTCTGGGCCAGGAATTAAAAATCTAAGAGAGTTCTTTAGAAATTGAAAAAAACAATCTTTTCCGTTACTTTTCTCTTTCCATTTCTTTGAAAAAGGCCTTTTAATTCCTTAAGATTACTTGGTAGGGTATAGGTGTGACTTGCTGAATCCCCTTGTTCTTGCCTAATCCTTTATTCCTTTTAATCATTTGAGTCTTTCATGGGCGGCTTATTCTTGTTGGAGCAAATTCCCTTCATTTTTGGGTGTTACTCCTACGATCGTCCTGTGTTTTGGAAATCTGAAACAAAATATGGGTCTGGAACAGTAGTCACATCCATGACTTTGTGAATTCATGGGAGAGGGAGGAAAGACAGAAGAAGGAAAAAGGGACCAAAAGTCGACGGCGAGGAACTCTTGAGAAGAGAGATAAAAGTTTCGGTAAATTCACATACAGTCGTGTGGAGAAGAAAATATCCATTGGGTTGGGTCAGATTCTTGTAAACTGTGATTACAACCCCTAACTCAAATTAAGACAAACCCAAGCCTCGACCCACGAATAGTGCGAAGCCCAGCAGCCACAAACAAATCCCTGAAGCCCACCTTTAACGCTCGGCCCACCTGTACCATCGATCGCTTGACCCACTAAACTAGAATTTCTTGACAAAATGGTTAATTTATGATGACGGTAGTGACTCTAAATAAGTAGAATTTCTTACCGTATTCTTGTTTGAACGAAAGGATATGCTCCTTATATTAGAAATTTATTTTAGAGGGGCACAAATTAAGTTAAAAAAGACATGGATTAAGAGATAAAAAATTTGAACTTGCCACTTTTTTTTTTTTTTAAACAAAAAAAATTAAAAATAATAACCGAGACTATATGAAGTTGTAATAAACCATAAAGCATTAAAGAATTCTTCACTTTTGAAATTAGAGTATTAAACTTCTAATTAAACATTCAAACTATAATTATTTTTTATAAATCGCAATAGAAGTTGAATATCGACAATGACTTTTTTTTTCGTTGTATATTATATTTTCAGTAGTTGAACTTTTTCTTTTTAAAAAACTATCAATTATGTAAATTTAGAGATATATATAAACATACGTATATATATATATATATATATATATATATACTCAAGACGGTACCGTTGAAAATTTGAAATCATACATCACCTTTATTTACCTAAATCATTGGCCATTCAACTTGAGTATTTTGATAAATACTCCGTAAGTCACCCTGCTATTAGGGTTAGATGCAAGCACATACAATCATGGGTGGGACCTATCATATCGGTCTGTATTTCTTAGCCAGCTATCCTAAGTTGCTCTATACACTTTCTACACGTACGAGTATGGACCCACCAGTCGGCTCGCACACCTCTTGGGCCCCTTTCTTGTTAGGTGAGCATTATCTGGGAGCTGTTGATGTCGGACACCCGTTAGGAATAGCGACCTTCGTAGCATTATAATAAATATAATTGTTGTTTCCTTGTATTGTAGTGTACACGTTCGTACCATCGTAAAAGATGAAGGGGTATCCCCCGATGCATGAACACACAATGATACCATGTGATGGTGTTAATACAAAAGGTTAGGCACTCTTAGACCATCAATTATAGTAAATAACTAGCATGTTCATAATTATTAAAACTCAAGATGTTTGAGTACTAATCTTTTGTAGTTCAAATTCTTTTTTACTCACGAACCGGTTTTAAACCACCATTAGTGTTTTCTCCACTATTCTCCGGCCTTAGAACGGGATTGTGGAATCCAGTGAGTGACTAAACTTAGGAAGGATTTAACATATATGAAGAGAGAGTTTGTGAGAGTTTTTCTCAAGGTTTTTCGGAGCAGTTCGATGTACCTTGATCACTCTATTTATAGAGTCATATTTTACTCAAATGTTTGGGATTATGTGGCAAGCATGCATGCTTGAGTTAACCAAATTTTGACACTAAAAATTCTACTCAAATTTGTGGGGGTTTATTTGGCAAGCATGCAAGTTTGGTTAAACCAAATTTTGACTCCTCAAAATTCCACTAACATGGATTTTTCCATTAACTGAAGTCAATCTTTTGACTTTCATCATTTTAATTAAACAATTTATTTGAATAATAAATTTCAAATTAAAGTAATATTAAATCATTAATTAAACTTTTTAATTAATATTTAATATTAATTCAAATGTCAATTCCAATCAATTTCGACACATATTTGATTAAAATATTTAAATCTTATTTAAATATCTTCGATTCTCTATTTTTGTTTAATTCGTAAATAAAACAAAAATGTGGTTAAATATATTGTATATATGTAGCGCATATTTCCTAATTTGAATTTGAACACTTCGAACTCACTCGTCTTGCTGTTCTATGGTTTAGTCTGATATGAGCTAGCAGAGGGACCTAATGGACCTATAGATCATGGGCTCCAACGATCCAAGATTAACCGGTTGAACTCATTAATCTTGTTAACCAACATTTGTTAACTACTAGAACACTCTACTATAGCCTAGTAGTTGCACTCCCCTCACTATATATTTATTTCTATACATTTGATATAACCATGATTAGTAAGTCGATCCTTCACAGGTTGTTCGTAACTAGAGCTGGGTCAATTTATCGTTTTACCCATAAAGTTAATTCTTGTTCCTTAAGTCCCACTGATCCTCTAATGAACAATTGATTTGTGGTCCAACCACCAAATTGAATCCCTCTCGGGGCAATGAGAGGGTAGGGCCCCTTGTTCAAGACCTGGAGTCAGTACTCAACCTCTCTACTATCCCTAAAAGCGGGTAGAAGTGAATTCTATCTTGCACCCTATGTCCCCAACTATTCACTCAGTCTTACCCTTGAAATGGGAGGCTTATTGAGTTCAACTCGGGCCACTCTCACCCATACAAATCTATGGATAATTTTGAATAAATAAGAGTTCATAGTTAGCTCAGAATTAAGGTCAAGTTACCCAGATCATCGAGTGAAAAAAAAATCAGTCTCAACAGTAAACAGTATTATAAAGTGAGAGTGGTTTTCTTCATGGTCCGATCTTATGCAATACTCATTGCATAGGACGCCCCCACTCACATGTCTCCATGATAACTCTGTAAAAGTAGAGTCATATCAAGTCTTTTTGTAGTTAATATTGCACTCGTATTCACCATTCATTTATTACCCCATTTATTATATTTAGTGAGCATGAAATCATTTATTGTGGTCCAACATGAAAAAAAATATGATTTGGCATAAATCGATCTTGATTGTACATTTAATTGAGTTATGTGGTAAAATTTCAGATATTTATGCTGAACCATGAGGGAGTAGCAAATCTAGAAATAAATGGGGATAACATGAAAATTTTAAATCTACATCAACAGTCCAAGTGGGTCATTTATTACCCAATGAGGAACATCCTATGTGGACAACTTACGCCCTAAGGGGAACTCATGCTCAATATAAAAGGAAAAAAACACCAAGAGGAGGGTAGCCACACTTTGGGGACAAAAATCGAATTACACAGCAGCAGCCTCTGCTGCAGTGAACTGCTATGAAACCAGAGAAGAAGAAGAAAACCCTAATCCAGCAATTGTTGACAGCAGAAGGAAAAGGAGACCAATAAGGATTGATTAGGGCAAAGAGGTGGACGTGAGAGCTCAAGAGGAGGGAACTTCCATTGACGACCGACAAAAACCGGGATAACTCTCTATTTCCTTATTCTTTTTCTTATTCCATCAACTTTACATGATGAAGATGCAAATTCCTTTGTTTAATTCAGTTTGTATGGAGAGTTAAACTTTATAGGGGAGGCGAGAGAGTTTTATATAGTTTAAGTATGTTGACGGTATGATTTTAGTTTATTAAAGAGTTGTTGTTAATGATTTACATGTGTGTTTAATTAGCTACTTTACAACATACATAGTTGTTTTCTTATTAAGGAGAAGAGAGGGAGCAATGAAATCCTCTTTAATGCTCTAGTTCCATAGCAAGGAGACTTGAAGGGTAATAGAAGGGTTAGGAATAATTCTTCTTTTAAGAGTCTTGTTAATAGAAATTAGAACTATTATGGAAATAATCACCATTCATGACCCTCGGAATTGGGCTTGGGAATCTATTAAAAGGAACTAAAATCTACCACAAAACTCAACAACTTAACTATTTAATCTCTCTTAGCGGAACCTTCCTCATTATAGTTGATTTTCTCATCATTTTCTATTTTTCGATGGCAGTGACACTCTGTTTTAGTTTTGTTTATGTAGTTAAAATCACCCACACCCATTTGAATGTTACCCAAAAACTCATTTAATTTCCAACAAATAAAATTAACCAAAAGAGAGGTTCCCTGTGGAATCGATAATTTACTTATTACTTGCTACTTGTGATGGTGTATACTTGCACTTTTTCTTGTGAATTTTACATCATTTTATTATATACATCCATAAGCGATCACTCCATATGTACAATTTAGTGATCACATTGTTTATATCATATACAAAAGTGAGTCGCATCCATAGTATCCCTAGGATCGAAGGCACCCCTCTCTTTTAAGAGGATTCGCGGCATGTCAAGCCTTGGTAAGGTTCTTCTCTTTGCATCGAATTAAACCACATGCTCCACCGCTTGTGTGGGCCCCCGTCAATTCCTTTGAGTTTTATTCTTGCGAACGTACTCCCCAGGCGGGATACTTAATGCGTTAGCTACAGCATTGCACGGGTCGATATGCACAGTGTCTAGTATCCATCGTTTACGGCTAGGACTACTAGGTCAGGTACTCAGTCTTATCCCTGTACTATAGATCATTTTTACTATATACTTTAACTTGATCCACTCTTATGTCTTTACCTATAGTTCAAGTAATCATACAATAGCCAGAGTATTCTTAGTTTATAGGATTTAGATTAATGATCGTAAAATTCACTTTATTCAATAACAATCTTTACTGAATAAACATCAATAATAACTTTATTGAAAATAGAATATGTTTTTATTTACAAACTATTAGTTTCAAGACATAAAACCCAACAACATGAGGTCCCTTAACATTTTTCCTTTCAATATGCTCTATAAGAACCTCTCTAGCATTTTCCTTTATATCATATCATTCTATCATAACTTTTCATGTGTATATATCGGGTTTGTTCATTATTTCAATTCATCACGTTGCTCGTCAATCATATCATATCATATATTTAATGATGTCAAACATATGTCATATCATAAATATCATACAACATTGTATAGAATCACCCAATCACAGAAGAACATCATCATACATCGTACATCATCATCATACAATATAGTCACACATCATAAATATAAAGAATAAATGACACATGTAGGGGCCACTAGGCACGTGTCGTCGTCATACATTAAACAAGTCATTAAACCTATCCGATAGTAAGACCACTTACTTGGTTGGCCTTAACGCCGACGTTCTCCACAAATTCGAGTACGTTTGCTTTTCATCCCTCGAAATTTCTGTTGGCATTATTAGTTGTCGTTTCCTATTAGAATGTCCATCTTGTTTCGTTAGAAACTACAATTTCTTACCTTTGTTTAACATAAATCGAGAAAGTGAACCTTATACTGAATTTAATTTCCATAAACAAGGTCAATTTCAGCTTTAGGAAAGTTAGAACAGTAAAAATTGGGCAAAATACCCTTTAGCAAGCCGAAAAGCTAGTTTCTGAGCCGCAAAGTCGAGCCTAGCCATCTGAACTCCATAAGCCGAAGAAGTTTCTGACTGCAAGAGCGACTTGTGGCGCCATAAGGTGTGAACACGTGTTTTCCGGCGATCGTGTTTTTTTTTTTTTTGCCTTTAAAGATTTTATTTTTGTTTCATTCTCGAGAATGGTGTATAACTTCCAAATTTATTTCATTTTTGTGCTTGAAAGTTTTCTAAAAAATCTAGACTTTGATATTAAGGCTGACGTAATATTTTATTCTTCAATAACAACTTTTATATTTTATTGAGATGTACTCATTTATATATTAAATGTTTCCATATATTTTAGAACTTAAATGATTAACCGACATTTTGTAACAATAGTACTAGGCAAGCACACAACTTAAGTAGAAAAGAAAAGATTTGATGTGAAGTAAGGCAAAGGCGATGGATTTGTCTAAGGACTCCATGGATGAATGAGCTCGAATACCTTTGTTTTGCTATTATATAAAGAAAAACCCTTCTCATTTGCTCGCCAAATGCAGTGGGAATAGTTGCATCGTTCTTCAAGCCAAATTTCCTTCTCTGGCCAAAAAAACTCGAACGAAAACTTCCCATAATTGCTGTTATAGTTGCACCAAAACAATGTTGTCTGCAAAAAGTTCTCTTTCAATTCCTAAATGTATTTTTGTTTAAACTGATGAATATGCTTCCCTATATCTGAAAGTTATGTCAGATGGGCACAAATTCAATTGAAAAAATGAAAAAAAAAATTAGAACTATAAGAGCCTATATAATTACATAGCCATATGTTGTGCGTAATTCAACTAGTTGAGACCATATAAGAATCCATGAAGAGGTTAAGTATCATTCAACCTCTCCATGCCACATATTTATTAACAAAAAAATAAAAAATAAATAACCCCAACCTCAAAGAATTTGTAATTAAATCCTTGAAATTGAGATAAAAAATAAACATCCATCTAGATTCTTTTTTTTTATGTGGGATATTATACTTTTCAAATTTGAAATTGAGAATGTGGTTAAATAAAAATTTTAAAAAAACTCTCAAATCTATAAATTTAGATATACATAAAACAATATGGTCTCGTTGAATATTTGTCATAGTGCAACACCCTTATTTACCTAAATCGTTGTTTTTCGATTTGCAATGGGCCAGTAAAGGTACGTCTTGATAATTAAGAATCGTCACTTTCCATTTAGAATGTGGATATTGCATTGCAAAACAAGTGAAAACATTAGAAGTTGATGCAAAAGTAAACAACAAAATCATATTGAAATTATTCATAGTCTTCATTTTTTATCAACTTACAATTTGTCTGTGTTTCATTTGGATTGTTTTGAACCCCATATACATATATATTAACAACTTTTAAAGATAGAATTTTATGTAAAAAGCTATTAAAAGAAAAACTAAAAAAAAAAAAAAAGAAAGGATATTTAAGAGGATTTGTTTGATAGGTTAAGCTTTATTTAGCAAGGAATTACCCACCTCCCCAAACTTAGGTTACCTTTTTTTCTCTCTCCCAAAGGCCAATCATATACTTTTCCTAACTCTATTGGGATGTCTCCTTCTCATGTTTCTTCATTTTAGTGCTTCAATTTTTTTAATAAAATGGAGACGTGTATATTCATTTTGAACTCGAGTATTTTATTTTTTGATAACAACTTGGATATTTCATTACCATACATGCACTATTTAGTTAAAAGTCTCGGTATAATTGAGAACTCAAACGTTTAACAGACTTGCTTTTATTAGATAAGTATTGTAGTAAGTACACAACTTCTAAAGAAACGAAAAAATATCATGTGGAGTGGAGGAAAGGTTATGGTTTGGTCTAAGAACTCCATGAATGAATGAGATCGAATAACTTTGTTTTACTATTATAAAAAGAAAAACCCTTCTCATCAACATCCCAAATGCAGAGCCAACAGTTGTATTGTTCTTGAAGCCAAACTTCATTATCCGGTGAAAACATCTCGAACAAAGATGTGCAAGATTGCTACTAAACTTGCACCAAAACATTGTAGTCTACAAAAAAAAACTCAACCTGGAATTTAAACTGTATTTGTAACCTTAAAAAAAAATAAAAAAATAAAGTTGCCTAAAAGGCTCGTGAAATCCTCTCGGAAAAAACCCAGACCTCTCCTCCTTGTTTCTCTTAGTAGTTCCAGAGAGAAATCTTTGGCCAATTGGTACTCCATGTTCGAGATTTAACATTTTCCTCTCCTAATTCTTCTTCTTAAAACCCTAGTTCTTTCTCTTTTTCTCAATTTTTTTTTCTCTTTTCCTTGCATGTCTATCCACGCTCACTCAAAGTAGTTTGTAGGGGCAAAATTACCTTTTCCCGGTTGAGTTTGACCCAAATTTTCTATTTAATTATTCTTTTCTATGTTCTTTGAGGTGTCCCAAGTATTTTTTTTCTTTTGCACCCGTTTGAAAATTACGCTCTAACCCTTAAAAAAAAAAAAAAAAAAAAAACTCTAAGATCCTACCTAGGATAGGAGAAAATTAATTATTTTTAAGTAGGAGTTTGTAGTTGTTGGATGGGTTTACCAACTACCACCTTTGGATGATGAGTATGCTAGCACTCACTGTGCCAACTTGATAGAGAGAAATCGTTAAGGTTGCACGTTAACTTCAGATATCGGTTACCACTGCATAGGTTAAGCTAGCTATCTAAGACTATACACAACAAGAATAATACCCCGGGAGCCCAGTGTTAAGTTTGTGGTCTTTTTCTAGATCAAGGCTAAGATAAGAGCCTACCAATAAGTTAGTTTCATAATATATTTCTATATTCACCCCTTTTCCTTTTTTATGTTGAGGTCTCACAGGCGGTTGGTTGAGGTGGAAGAGGGTCTAAGAGCTGTACAGTCACGAAGGATGACTTGTTCCAGAACATAATTTCATTTATGTGGGTAGGCTCACTCACTCCTTCGCGTCGACGCCGTGATGATGGGTGTCGAGTTGTCATTGAGCTACAACGACGAGTGTGCCTTTAAATCCCGTTGAGTCGGTGTTGTACAACAAGTGCGGGAAAACATTGAGTAGCTACGAAAGGAGCTCTTAGAGCTTCGCTTGAAGGACGGTGAATGCGTCAATGATTTTTTAATGCGGATCACGGGGCTCGCCAACAACATCACCACTCTTGGTGGCAGCAGCTAGACAGAAATTGTGAAGAAGATGCTGCAGGTCGTCCCCCTCAGGTCGTCATCGACAGGAGGTTCATCTTCGGCTATTTATATGGATTTGCATCAAGAAGGGACGCAAACTTCTGATTGAGTCAGTACCCTCAGAGATTCGCTTTAAGGTCGAGCTTGCTGCGAAAGGAGCTCTCGGAGATCCGCTTTAAGGACGGTGAATCCGTCGATGATTTTTTAATGCGGATCACGGGGCTTGCCAACAATATCACCACTCTTGGTGGCAGCAGCGAGACAGAAATTGTGAAGAAGATGCTGCAGGTCGTCCCCCTCAGGTCGTCCTCGATCATCGACAGGAGGTTCATCTTCGGCAATTTATATGAATGTGCATAAAGAAGAAACGCAAACTTCTGACTGAGTCAGTATCATCCTGCAGGCATTTTCGAGTGGATGCATACACACACACTTCGGTCGATCAACCCTTTACCTCGTTGTAGGGCCTTTAAATCCCGTCGAGTCGGTGTTGTACAGCGAGTGCTGGAAAACATTGAGTAGCTGCGAAAGGAGCTCTCGGAGATCCGCTTTAAGGACGGTGAATTTGTCAATGATTTTTTAATGTGGATCACGGGGCTCGCCAACAACATCACCACTCTTGATGGCAGCATCAGCAAGACAGAAATTGTGAAGAAGATGTTGTAGGTCGTCCCCGATCATCGACAGGAGGTTCATCTTCGGCTATTTATATGGATGTGCATAAAGAAGGGACGCAAACTTTTGACTGAGTCAGTACCATCCTGCAGGCATTTTCGAGTGGATGCATACACACACACTTTGGTCGATCAACCCTTTATCTGTATAGCCAACTATCTTCGGATCATCTCCTTTTTTGTAGAATACCCCCAAATCAGAGGTTCCTCTCACATAACGAAGTATCCTTCTTGCTGCATTGAGATGTTTTTCCGTTGGATGCTCCATGTAACGACTTATCATACTAACCGCATACATGATGTCTGGTCTTGTTGAAGTTAGGTACATCAAACTTCCCACAATTTGTTTGAAGTACCTATTATCAACCTCTCGCCCGTCAATGTCCTTGTGCAACTTTAAACCCAATTCTGATGGAGTTCCAAATGTGCGCTCATCCAATTTAAATCTTTCAAGTAATTCTTGAGCATACTTCTTCTGACAGATAAAGTTACCTGCGGGAGTTTGAGTAACTTCTACTCCAAGAAAATATCTCATCAAGCCAAGATCTGTCATTTCAAATTCCTTCATCATGCTCTTCTTAAAAAATTCAAACATTTCTTCATTATTGCCAGTAAATATTAAATCATCAACGTATAAGCAAATAATGATAATGTTACCTCCCTTTTCAGTTTTCACATACAACGTATGTTCATACGGGCATTTAGTGAATCCCATCTTTTCAAAATGAGAATTAATGCGACTATACCATGCCCTCGGAGCTTGCTTCAAACCGTACAAAGCTTTCTTCAACTTGTATACTTGTTCCTCTTTGCCTTTTTGAACAAAACCTTCTGGTTGCTTCACATATACTTCCTCTTGAAGCTCTCCATGTAAGAAGGCTGATTTCACATCAAGTTGATAAATAGACCAAGATTTCTGTGCTGCAATAGAAATTATGAGCCTGATAGTGTCTTGACGTGCCACTGGTGCAAATACCTCCTTATAATCAATTCCATACTTTTGCTTGTATCCTTTTGCAACAAGTCGCGCCTTGTACTTATCCACCTCACCGTTTTCATTCAACTTGGTTTTGAAAACCCATTTTACTCCGATTGTTTTCTGCCCTCTAGGAAGATCAGTGAGCTCCCAAGTCTTGTTCTTCTCTATGGATTTGATTTCACTGTCCATAGCTTCCTTCCATTTCTTCTCTTTTACTGCTTCTTCATAGACAATTGGATCACTATCCATAAAGAATGCAAAATAACCACTATCACTTGATTCATAATCCATCTCATAATCAATCATCCAGTTTGGTCTTTTTCTTGTTCTTGGATGTCTTTGATTATGATCATGATCTTCTTCTACTGGATCTTCTTGTTGAGCTTGTGTTGAGCTCTCTCCATGCTCATAGTGAGGCAGAATAGGAGCTTCAGTTTGTTCTTCTTCAAGATCTACAGGAATCTGCTGATTCACAGTGATCTTTTCTTCCCATGTCCAAGTCTTATTTTCGTCAAAGACTACATCACGACTCACCACCACCTTCTTTGTCAAAGGATCGTAGAGCTTGTATGCCTTAGAGGTCTCGCTTACTCCAAGGAACACACACTTCGAACTCTTGTCCTCAAGTTTCTTCCTTTTCTCATCAGGAACGTGTGCATATGCTATGCACCTAAAGATTCTAAAGTGGTCTACTGCAGGTTTTCTTCCGCTCCATGCTTCATGTGGAGTCATGTCTCTAACAGAAAAGGTAGGGCTCCGATTGAGAATGTGAACGGACCACACAACAGCTTCTGGCAAAAATTCCTTCGGGACTTCTTCTTTATTTAGTAAACTTCGAACCATGTTCAGAATGGTCCTGTTTTTCCTTTCGGCCACACCATTTTGTTGTGGTGTATATGCTGTTGTTAATTGCCTCCGTATGCCCTTCTCTTCACAAAATTGAATAAACTCTTTCGAGCAGAATTCTCCACCTCTGTCAGTTCTTAAAACCTTGACTCTTCTTCCAGTTTCGGTTTTCATAGTAGCACAAAATTTTTTGAAGCAGTCAAAGGCTTCTGATTTGGCGTGCAAGAAATAATTCCATGTTTTTCGACTAAAATCATCGATGAGGGTCATGAAATATTTCTTGTTGCCATTTGATGCAGGAGAGATGGGACCACATATGTCTGAATGAATCAACTCCAAAATTGCTTGAGCTCTTCTTGATTTTCCAGATGGAAAAGAGTTTCTTTCATGTTTTGCTACTACACAGCTCTCGCAAATTTCCGTTGGTGGAGTAATATCTGGCAACCCAGTTACCATCTTCTTTAAGGACAACGTCTTTAATCCTTTGAAGTGTAGATGACCATACCTAAAATGTCAAAGCCAAGTGGTATCTTCTTTCTTCACCATCAAACTTTTGGCAACGATATTTAACGTCAACGGATATAGACGGTTGGTGGTCATCTTCATCTTAGCAATTGATCCTCTTTTGGAGTCATAAATTTCACATTCATCATTTTGGAATGTGATCACATACCCCTTTTCTTGTAACTGACCGATACTAAGTAAGTTGGCCTTCAAATCAGGAATGTAAAATACATTAGAAATAGACTCTACAAAGCCATTTCTAGTCTTGATATCTACGGTTCCTTTCCCCATCACTTGGAGAGATGAATTGTTGCCAAGAGAGACCGTAGTATGAAAATTTTCATCTAAAGTTGAGAAGAATTCCTTACAACCTGTCATATGATTGCTGCATCCAGAGTCTACGACCCATACACCTTGATCTGCAACCTTCATAGCATGGAATGACATTAATAATGTTTCTTCTTCTCTTCTCTCCATAAAATTGGATTGATTTCTTTTCTCCTTTTGGAGCCTGGTATAGCATTCATTTTTGTAATATCCAAGGCGTCCACATCTGTAACATTCCACCTTAGACTTGTCAAAGTGTCTCTTGCCTTTGTTGTCATAATCGTTTCTGACTAGGTCTGCTGACCTGCCAACATCTCCACTTTTTCTCGACTGCCTCTCTCACGACCTCTGCCTCTTCTTTGCCCTCTACCTCTAGAGCTTGAAGTTTCACTTGGTGTGGATATCTTTAAGGCTGTCATCTCCTCTATTGCACTTGTACGATTGAGCCTCTTCTCATGTACTAACAGGGAGCTTTGGAGTTCATCTATTTGCATTTCCTCGACATTGTTTGCTTCTTCGATAGAACATACAACGTAATCGAACTTTGGTGTTAGTGATCGCAAAATCTTTTCTACGACCGCAACATCTGTGATTGAACTACCATGCATCCTCATTTTACTTGCAAGACTTATAACCTTGCCAATATAATCATTCACTGTTTCTCCCTTTTGCATTTGGAGAATTTCAAAGTCTCTCCTAACTGCCTGTAGTTGAGCACGTTTTACTCTCGTTGAGCCTTGATACTTCCTCCTCATAGAGTCCCAAATTTCTTTAGATGTCTTCTTCTGAAGCATTGTTTCCAAGATAGTCCTATCAATGGACTGAAATAAATAGTTCTTGACCTTCAGGTCCTTCAACTTCGATGCTGCCAACAGTTGCTGTCGATCAGCTGAGAGTACCTCGCCTTCATTTGGCTCTTCATAACCTGTTTCCACCATATCAAAGAACTCCTTTGATCTGAGAAAATTTTCCATCAACATCGCCCAATGATCATAGTGACCGTCGAACCTCGGGATGGCTGGCTGAACGTAGTTCTCAACTTGTTTTTCTGCTGCCATTTTTGCTGCTGCAAGATTGCTCTGATACCATGTTAGACGAACACGACTATCCACAATGATATGATATTGTCCACTTTGAGCGTAAGCTCTCATGGCTTTGCTTTGGGCTTCCCAAAAGGCCTCATTCCAATGGAGTTAGTATTTCTCACTTATAAACCCATCGAACAAAGCAAGCCTCCCCTTAATCGAGGCTCGACTCCTTTGGAGTCTTAGTCATTTTTGACTGCCTTCGTACCTTCGAGGAGGCTTGACTCCTTTTTTCTTTTTGGAGTCCTTTGTTCGACATTCGAGGATTTTTCAATCTATTGGCACGGCTAAGTTTAGGGCATGGCTCTGATACCAGTTGTTGGTGACAACAGAAAACTGAATTGAGATTGAGAGGAGGAGTGATTTGAGTGATGGGGAGGGAGGTCCTTTTATAGGGGATCCCCGGAATTGGTTGAGATTTTTGTGGAGATTTGTGGATGATTTTGTGGATGAATTTGAATTCACCTCCTCCTTCTCTTCCGTAACTAATTCCAATTCTATTATTAGCTATTATTAGTTTCAACAATTCTGATGGTAGCGAGCTATTCAAGACAATCAAGACAAGGTAATTATGTAGTAACAACAAAATAAAACCAAGAAATGAACAAATAAATAAGGGACAAAGATATTTTTGGATATAATTGCACACTAAAAAAAAAATGAATTCCAAAGAGAATGGTTGTGAAGATCGAACACAACAATTCCAGATTTATATGTTTTAGGAAAGAATGAGAATAGAAATTTATTTGATCTTCAAATAAACGTGCAAATCGACTAATGATAAGAATATATTAAGGACAATATGATAAGGTTTTTTTTTTTTTCTTTCAAGATCTAAATATGATCTTTAACAGGACACTGAGAACAAAGTAGAAGGATAATGAAGAACGTTCGAAATGAGAGTAAGAAAATAAATGACAGATTTAAAGAGACGATAAACAATAACGGAAATTAAAGATAAAATCAATTCTAGAGTCGGCCACAAAGATGCAACCTGGCTCTGATACCAAACTGATAAGGCAACCCTAATCCTCAGCCCAACGATCAAAGCTTTTATTTTAGCAAGAACCCTTGAATCAAAGTAATTAACACCTCCTTATGCGAAATTTGGATCAACCAAGAGATAAGGCTAGAATTAGATTACCTCTTACGATCGAAGCTCTAGAAGCAAGATTTAGAACCTTGTTCTAAATTGAGTCACTCCACAATATAACTTGATCAAGGCTTGATTGAATGGCTCAGGTGCAATTCTACCACAAGAATTGCTTGAAACTTAGAAATGGCAAATAAGATGCCCGGATTTCTAAGGGAAACGTCTCAATTTGAGATCTGAATTACATTCATCAACGAATCTAATTTTTACATAACATATTGTGGGTATTTATAGTCTTCCGACAAAAGACGTTTGTGGCCGGAATTAAATCCCGATATGTTTATGGACGAGATTTATTCCCGATCCCCTTTAATCTCCACAAAGAATAAGTCAAATTGACCATTTGACTTTTACATAATTTATGAAATTAAACATAGTTTTTTTTTACAATTGTTGATGTGCTTGAGTGGTTAATGCGACAGATTTGAAATTAATTGAGCTCTTCATGCTTAGGTTCAAATTCTATCATGCAAAGCATAACGATCGTTGTCCTTCCATTGGATATATGCATGTAAAATCATTCAAGCTTGACATGATCAATCTTACACGTGAAGTGATTCGAATCTCAATCAGGTGTTCTTGTCTTGAGATATTGGATCAACAAGAATCATTCAAGCTAGACATGATCGATCTTGCTTGTGGAGTGATTCGAATCTCAAACAATGTTCTTGTCTTGAGATATTCGATCAACAAGGTAATCTGAATCAATCTTACACATGAAGTGATTCGAATCTCAATCAAGTGTTCTTGTCTTGAGATATTGGATCAACAAGAATCATTCAAGCTAGACATGATCGATCTTGCTTAGTAATTCGAATCTCAAACAATGTTCTTGTCTTGAGATATTTGATCAACAAGGTAATCCGAATCTTACTCCTCTTGTAGTGATTTCCACATATCACAATGTACTCCAATTCAGTGTGGGAACTTGTAGATCAACCAGATGGGGTAAAACCTATTAGTTGCAAATGGATCTATAAGAGGAAACGAGACTAAATCGGTAAGGTACAGACCTTTCAAGCTCGACTTGTAGCAAAGGGTTATACCCAAAGAGAGGGGGTGGACTATGAAGAAACCTTCTCTCTTGTTGCTATGCTTAAATCGATTAGAATACTCTTGTCCATTGCCACATTTTATGATTATGAAATTTGGCAAATGGATGTTAAGACAACCCTTCTAAATGACAATTGTGTGGGAACTTGTAGATCAACCAGATGGGGTAAAACCTATTAGTTGCAAATGGATCTATAAGAGGAAATGAGACTAAATCGGTAAGGTACAGACCTTTAAAGCTCGACTTGTAGCAAAGGGTTATACTCAAAGAGAGGGGGTGGACTATGAAGAAACCTTCTCTCCTGTTGCTATGCTTAAATCGATTAGAATACTCTTGTCTATTGCCACATTTTATGATTATGAAATTTGGCAAATGGATGTTAAGACAATCCTTCTAAATGGCAATCTTGAAGAGAGTATCTATATGGCTCAACTAGAGGGGTTCATTGAATCGGATCACGAGCAAAGGGTTTGCAAGCTTAAAAGATCCATTAATGGGTTGAAGCAAGCATCTCGATCCTGGAAAATAAAGTTTGATACTGCGATCAAATCTTATGGCTTTAAACAAAATGTTGACGAACCTTGTGTTTATAAAAGGATAGTCAACTCTACTGTAGCTTTCCTGGTGTTATACGTTGACAATATCCTACTCATTGGGAACGAGGGGAGCCGCACTGTAGACGTACCACGTGGCACAATCAGAGGGCGACGCGTATGCGGGGGTCTCGGGTCGAGGCGCGGGTTATCGGATCGCTCGCGGGTCTCGTGTCGTTCGTAGGTTTTGGGTCGATCGCGGGTGATAGGTCGTTCGCGGGTGACAGGTCGGCTCGACTGAAGGAAAAATGTAGGTGGGCTGGGCTGGGCGTGTCGGCGTTGGACTGGGCTTGCGGGTCTCGGGTCGAGGCTATGGGTTGGGCCATAACTGGGCTTATGCGTTTTAGGCTGAAGCGACTGGGCCGCGGGAACCGTCGAGTACTGGTGATATGAACCAAAAGACATCAATCATACAATATACTTTCAATGAAGATGTGAAGAAAAGGTTGACAAAATTATCAAAAGATGTTTCAATTCATGCCACATTGAAAGAAGAATGAAGTTTGATTGTTGTAAATTTTAGGTGGGTTACAATTTAGAGTAATTTAGAGTTATTGTATTTTAAGACTTTTTATTTAATTTCGGTTACATTTACATAATGGCTAATTATGGCCATAAAGTATGAATGTTACAACTCTTGGAATGTCTTTAATAGTTTAATTTTTTAGGCTATATAAAGCTTTGTATGTTGTATTTGTAAGCAGATTTGGAAAATATAGTAAAACAAGCATTTGTGCTCTTCTTTAGCCATTGGCTAAGTTTATTTGCAATTCTATGTTGTTTAGGTTGCATGTAGAATCATTCAAGCTCGACATGATCAATCTTGCTTGTGGAGTGATTTGAATCATAAACAAGTTTTCTTGCGTTGAGATATTTGATCAACAAGAATCATTCAAGCTAGACAAGATCGATCTTACTGGTGGAGTGATTCGAATCTCAAACAATGTTCTTGCTTTAAGATATTCCATCAACAAGGTAATCTGAATCTTACTCCTCTTGTAGTGATTCCTTATCTTATCAACTGGACTGACCTGAGGTGATTGGGTAGATCTTCGGGTTGCGGGCTTCATCTTCTTCACCCGATTGCCTGCGCATTTTTCTGGCGACTTTTCTCTTTCCTCATTAACTTTGTTTCGACGTCCTTTTTCCCTCCTTTTTCCTCTGTTCCCGAGTCTCTTCTTCCTCCTAACCCCATTTTTGGTATAGATCTGGTTTGTAAATGCCTCACACTCTCGGATCTGGAGAAGTTCGAAAATCCAATGTTCAGTCTCCCTTGTCGATGGTGTTCAACGTATAGGATTCGTCTAAATCTACCCTTGATGTGTTTAAAAGGTTATGAGATTACTTTTGTTGCGTAAAAGGGAGGTTTTGACACCGATTTCGTATGGTTTGGCCTCGCCGGAGTTTCGTCGAATTTTTCTGTTCCTCTTCATTTTTTTCTCTATTTTTTGTTCTTTCCAGGTCATTTTAGGGTGGCTAAAGGTCGGGGTCGAGTTCTGTGGCATCCCAGCCTTCGACCGCCCTTTGTGGGTCGAGTGCGAGCGAAAACTCCGGTGTTCGCCAGAGTTTTCAGTTCTGCCAACGACCCCCCCTTTTTTTTAATCTAATCCGTTACAGTTATAATATGTGAATTTTATGTTAATACTTATGGTACGATGTGTTCAATGATATGTTTGAGATAGCATGCGAAAAGGATGCACTGAACGTAATGTAATGATAGGAGTAAGATATGTTGATGAAACGTTAAGGTTAGGTTACGTATAGAAGTGCTATGGATAGGATAGATTGATAAAAACGATATGGTCAAAATCGATTGATAAAAGTATTTGGTTAGGTTATGGTAAAAAGAGATAGGATTATGATAGATTGATAGAACGATAGCGTTAGGATACGTTCCTGTAACGATATGACTAAGGTACGTTCATGAAACAATATCACTGTGATAGGTATAAGAATGTTAAGGCTGTGATAAATTAGGGAACGATATGACCATGAAGTTTTTACGATACGATATAATTATGATACAACACCTGAATGACAGATATATATATATATATACACACACATTGTGATATGATATGAAAATAATATGAAATATGTTATGGTACGAGACAAGTAATAAGTGACATGTTTATGATATGATATATTGTGATGGTATATGTTATGGTATGATAGGTATGAAATGTTACATCTTTCCATGTAAAGTTATGTGATGGATTTTTGTCTTGACTTGTAGAGATCGCTAGGACATGATAGCATGCGAGCATTCCTTAACTTAGGTGGTCAAAAGTACATGTTAACGACCTCGAAAAAGCTTTTTTTATGAGTATGTATTGTATGTATGTCTTTTATGTATTATATGCATGATTAAAATACAAATTGAGCAATATGGATGAGTATGTTATGCATGATGGAAGAAATTACCAAAATGCCCCTATGATAAAATTTCGTATGTATGTCGTTTTCTATGCTTTCCATTGCATAGGAAATTATAATTGGTAAGAGCGACATGTTCTTCGCAAGCACTAGAGAATCTTGATAAGATTAAGACGCGATAGCGTGTGCAGAATCTTGATAAGGTCCATAGATTTCTAGTGGACTAAATATGATTAGAATCAAGAATGTCTGTCTCCTTAGCCACTTAAAAATATCAAAGTTGGGTGGAAAACTTTATTATTTTTAATTTCATAATGTTTGGAATTGTCAAATGGTCAAATTGACTTCGTCTTTCTTGGTGATTTAAGGGGGTCAAGATTAAACCATGGCCACAAATGTCATCTATGGGGAGTATAAATATCAAGAAATTGTTATGTAAAAATCAAATTTGTGGATGAATGAAATTGAGATCTCAAATTTAGACGTTTTCTTAGAAATGACAAATATGATGTTCGGATTTCCAAGGAAAACATCTCAATTTGAGATCTGAATTACATTCATCCACGAATCTGATTTTTACATAACATATTGTTGGTATTTATAGTCTTCTGACAAAAGATGTTTGTGGCCGGGATTCAATCCCGATCCCCTTTAATCTCCACAAAAGACGAAGTCAATTTTGACCATTTGACCATTGCAAAATGAAAATGAAAAAAACAATAAAATCTTTTAACAAACGTTGATATATTTGAGTGGTTAAAGAAATAAACTTGAAATCTATTGGACTTCACTCGTGTAGGTTTTAAAGTTTTCCAACTTCAACCGTGCAAATATTCAATTGTCCTTCGTCAATCGTATCAACTTCTAATTCTACAAATGATGGTTGAACCGATCCGATCCAATTTTGTAGATGAAGAATGAATGTTTGTTGAATCTTCTTCTCCTTCGATCGTGTAACAGGTCCAGGTGGAACATTTGGAACACCGTGATTCTTATCATTTTTCCCCTCTTCAAAAGGATTCATCCTCAAATCAGAAAAATCATCACCTACATCAAAAGAACTCAAGTCAGCAACATTGAAAGTAGAATGTACTGAAAAGTCTCCGGGAAGATCAATTTTATATGCATTGTTATTAATTCTTTTAAGGACTTGATAAGAGCCATCCCCTCTTGGATGTAACTTTGTCTTCCGTTGAGATGGGAATCGCTCCTTGCGAAAATGTATCCAAACCCAGTCACCAGGTTTAAAAATGATTTCCTTCTGTCCTCTGTTAATCCTTGAAGCAACCTTGAAATTTTGGTTCTCAATTCTCTCCTTCACCTCTTTGTGCAATGTTTTAATCAAGTCTGCTTTACTTGTGGCTGCGTCACTCACAAACATATTAGAAGGAATAGGAAGCAAATCAAGAGGCGTAAGTGGATTAAATCCCCTCTTGGATGTAACTTTGTCTTCCATTGAGATGAGAATCGCTCCTTGCGAAAATGTATCCAAACCCAGTCACCAAGTTTAAAAATGATTTCCTTTCATCCTTTGTTAATTCTTGAAGCAACCTTGAAATTTTGGTTCTCAATTCTCTCCTTCACCTCTTTGTGCAATGTTTTGATCAAGTCTGCTTTACTTGTGGCTGCGTCACTCCAAACATATTAAAAGGAATAGGAAGCAAATCAAGAGGCGTAACTGGATTAAATCCATAAACAACTTCAAAAGGAGAACAATGAGTTGTACTATGAATTGCTCTATTATATGCAAACTCTACAAATGACAAACATTCATCCCAAGACTTAATATTCTTATAACTAATAGCCCTAAGCAATGCTCCTAATGTTCTATTAACCTCCTCAGTTTGTCCATCCGTCTGAGGATGACATGTAGTTGAAAACAACAATTTGGTACCCAATTTACCCCACAATACTTTTCAAAAGTGACTTAGTAATTTAGCATCCCTATCACTAACAATTATTCTAGGGATTCCATGTAATCTTACTACTTCCCTAAAAAATAAGTCAGCCACATGTTTTGCATCGTCCGTCTTGTTACATGCAATAAAATGAGTCATCTTACTAAATCTGTCTACCACAACAAATATACTATCTTCACCATTTTTAGTGTGCGGTAAACCAAGAACAAAATCCATAGATATATTAGTTGAAGGTTCATTAAGTACATTCAAAGGAGTGTACAATCCATTTGGTTGTGATTTAGATTTAACTTCTTTGCATTTAAAGCACTGACTACAAAACTTATGAACATCATGCTTCAGTTTCGGCCAAAAGAAGTGTTCATGCAACATATTATAAGTTTTATTAATCCCAAAATGTCCCATTAAGCCACCATCATGTGCTTGTTTTACAAGAAAATCTCTGATAGAGCATTTAGGAATACAAAGCTTACTTTTCTTAAATAAGAATTCATGAAACACATAATAATCATCTACAGCTATTTTTGTAAGACAAGATGCATAAATAATTCCAAAGTCATGGTCATCTTGATATAACTCTTTAATATGCTCAAATCCAAGAATTTTTGCACTGAGAGAAGTAAAAAGATTGTACCTTCTAGATAATGCATTAGCTACCACATTATTCTTACATTGCTTATATTTGATGACATACAAAAATGTTTCAATAAACTCCACCCACTTTGCATGCCTACGGTTCAGTTTGCTTTGACTCTTAAGATACTTCAAGCTTTCATGATCAAAGTGGATCACAAATTCTCTAGGCCATAAGTAGTGTTGCCACACTTGCAATGTGCAAACTAAAACAAATAATTCTTTATCATAAGTAGGATAGTTCAATGCTGCCCCATTTAGTTTTGCACTAAAATACATTACGGGTTTGCCATCTTGCATCAAAACAGCACCTATGCTCAAACCACTTGCATCACACTCAATTTCAAAAGTTTTATTAAAGTTAGGCAAGACAAGTAATGATGCATTGGTTAATTTATTCTTAAGCTCATTAAATGCATTCTCTTGCACATTTCCCCATTTCCCCTATGGTGCTAAAATATTTTATAAATCTCCTATAGAAGCTAGCTAACCCATGAAAACTATGAATGTCACTTGCATTTGTGGTGTTGCCCAATCTCTGATTGCTTTAACTCTCTTCATCTACTTCTACTCCATTTTTACCAACTATGAACCCAGAAAGTTAACTTTTTCCATGCAAAAACTACACTTATTAAAATTAGCATAAAGTTTCTCTTTTCTATGTAATCAAAACTAACTTAACATGTTCCACATGCTCATGCAAGGTCTTTGAATAAATTAAAATATCGTCAAAATACACAACAACATGTTTTCCTAAATATTCTCTCAAAATGTGATTCATTAAGTGCATTAATGTACTAGGAGCATTAGTTAACCCAAAAGGCATAACAAGTCATTCATACAATCAAAACTTTGTTTTGAACGCGGTTTTCCATTCGTCTCCTACATGCATTCTAATTTGATGATATCAAGATTTCAAGTCAATCTTTGTAAATAAACATGAACCATGCAATTCATCAAGCATATCGTCTAGCCTAGGAATAGGATGTCGATACTTTACCGTGATTTTGTTGATGGCTCTACAATCCACACACATGCGCCACGTTCCATCTTTCTTTGGCACCAATAAGGCAGGTACAGAACATGGACTCAAACTCTCTCGTATATAGCCCTTCTCCATAAGCTTCTCTACTTGCCTTCAAATTTCTTAAATCTCAGTTGGGTTGGCTATATAAGCTTGCCTATTAGGAATTATTGCCCCTGAAATGAAGTCTATTTTATGTTGAATACCTCTAATGGGAGGTAGTACTTTAGGGACTTCATCTTGGAATACGTAATCAAATTCCTGTAAAAGAGATTGAAACATACTAGGCAAAGACAAATTGTTATCATTAGAGACCAAACATCCTTCCTTGTACACATGTATAAAGATGGTTTTTTGTGACAATATTGCCCTTCTAACCTCTCCAACTCTTGCCAAACAATCTTTCCTTTTTTCACTATGGTTTTTTCTTTGACTTTTCTCTATTTTTTCACTAACTCTTGTTTTTCTTTCAACTCTTTTTCCTTAAACCCTTTCTTTTTTTCTTCTAACTTTAATTGATCGGCAAATACATTTGCAGAACTCAAAGGTACAAGAGTGGTTTTTCTACCATCTTTTACAAAAGAATACTGATTCAAATAGCCATCATACATAACCCTCCTGTCATATTTCCATGGTCGGCCAAGCAATATGTCTCCTGCATGCATCGGTAAAACATCACAAAGAACTTCATCTTTATATTTTTCTAAAGTAGAAGATATTAAACCTTGAGAAGTTATCTTCATTGTTCCACTGTCATTGAGCCATTGAAGCTTGTAAGGTTTAGGATGGTGTTGGGTTGGAATTAGCAACCTTTTGATCAGCATTGTACTTACGACATTGGTGCAGCTTTCACTATAAATTACAAAACTACAAGGAGTCCCCTTGACTAAAAACCTTGTGATATGAACCAAAAGACATCAATCATACAATATACTTCAACGAAGATGTAAAGAAAAGATTGTCAAAATTATCAAAAGATGTTTTAATTCATGTCACATTGAAGAAGAATGAAGTATGATTGTTATAAATTTTGGGTGAGTTACAATTTAGAGTAATTTAGAGTTATTGTATTTTAAGACATTTTATTTACTTTAGGTTACATTTACCTAATGGCTAATTATGACCATAAAGTATGAAGGTTACAACTCTTGGAATGTCTTTAATAGTTTCATTTTTTAGGCTATATAAAGCCATAAATTGGTCCTCTTTTAGTTCCTTCTCATTCTCCTGGATTTTCTTTTCAACTAGCTCATCATGGTCACTTTCCTCACTCTCTATGACTACTTGTCCATTCTTGAGGATCATGACTCTCTTGTTATGACAATCACGACTAAGATGACCAATTTCTTGACATTTCTAACATTTGATGTCTCTATTTCTTTCTCAAATCTTCTTATATTCCTCCGCTTTCTCTTTACCCTTGGAGGTCTCATCTTTGTTCTTTTTGTCAAGATCATACTTACCTCCAACTTTGAAATCTATCTTTTCAATATTTGCATTCTTTTTCCAAGTGTTAAAAGTAGTAGACTTTGAAATACCATACCTCTTGGAGTTCTCCTTCTCCCAAGCTATTTGCCCTTTGAGCAAGGTGTAACAATTCTTGCATATCAAAGTACGCTTGCCTATCAACTTAATGAGCAAGTTGTCAGTTTAACCCACCAAGAAATCTAGTCATTTTATCTTCTTCATCTTCATCAATACATGCTCTATTCATAAGGGTCTACATTTCTTTGTAATATTCTTCAACACTTTTGGATCCCTATTGTAAAGTAGAGTTTTTGCTTGAGTACTCGAGAATAATGCTTAGGAATGTACCTTTTTCTCATTAATGTCTTCAATTTCTCCCAAGTTTCAATTGGTTCTTCATAATTTCTCCCAAGTTTCAATTGGTTCTTCATAATTTCTCCTCCACTCTGATTTCAAAGATGTTCACCATATAATGGCATAATCACAAAATTCATCCATAGCAAGCTTCAACTTTCTTTCTTCACTGAAATTGTTGCAATCGAAGACATGCTCAATTTGTCTCTCATATTGCAAATACTCCACTGGATCAGATCTCCTAAAGAAAGTTGGAATTTTTAGCTTTACTCCCTCGACTTCTTTTTCTTTTTCTCTCTCATACTGGTACTACCTCTCAATTCTTTTTGGTGCTAAAATTTCTCTACCCCTTCTTCTGACTCTTCCTCTCCCTAGATCGACATCTCTCGCTCCCATAGGACTATGTCCTGCTAAAAGAGTGACCTTGTCATCTTCTTCATTTCAACTCCTTCATTCAAGAGTACTTCCTTCCTTTGAAGATTACCTAAGGCTATTTCAATTCGCTCCATTCGGTCTGTCAATGTACTAATAACTTGATTCAAACGAGTAATTGTTCCGACCTATACTTCTCTCCACTTAGCTTCATTGATCTCCCCTCCATTTTCTCTGCCTTGGTTCATGATTGTACAAGCAATAGTGGAATATGTTTAGGACCTCACACACTCAACTAACTGATTTTACACTCAGGGACACTCGTGTTTATACACACAAAGGTAGGCTGTTTGGGAAAGTGACTAAATTATGATAAAAGTAGGCTAATATATTGGTAAAGCAATTCTGATAGTAACAAGCTATTCAAGGAAATCAAGATAAGTTAATTATTAAATAACAACAAAATAAAAAAGACGTGAACAAAAAAATAAGGGACATGAAGATATTTTTGGATATAATTGCACACTGAAAAAAATGTCCAAAAAGAAAGAACGTGAAGATTTTAAGAACAATTTAACTCTCATTTTTACAGAATTCGGGAAATTTAGAAGTCATCTTCAAGCGTAGATTATGAAAAAAAATATATATCAAACACAACGGTTCTAGATTTAAATGGATGAAGAAAAAGATGTGAATTGAAGTTTATTTGATCTTCAAATAAGCATGCAAATGATCTAAAAAAAATGATAAATATCGTTTATAATCACAATCGTAAGAACAAATATGATCAGTTTTTTTTTTTTTTTCAAGATCTCAACGTGATCTTTAGGAAGAAAATGAGAATAAAGTGAAAAGTTGATGAATAATGGCGGACATGACAGCAAGAAAATAAATTGACAAATTTAAAGAAAAGATAAACAATAACAGAAATGAAAGATAAAATCAATTCTAGAGTCGGCCACAAAGATGTAAGCTTAGGCTCTGATACCAAATTGATAAGGCAACCCTAATCCTCAGCCCAACGACCCAAGCTTTTGTTGAAGCAAGAACCCTTGAATCAAAGTAATTGACACCTCCTTATACGAAATTTGGATCAACCAAGAGATAATACTAGAATTAGATTACCTCTTATGATCAAAGATCTAGAAGCAAAATTTGGAAACCTCGTTCTAAATTGAGTCACTCCACAATCTAACTTTATCAAGGCTTGATTGAATGGCTCGGGTGCAATTCTACCACAAGAATTG
This sequence comes from Cucurbita maxima, assembly GCF_002738345.1. Classification (NCBI taxonomy): domain Eukaryota; kingdom Viridiplantae; phylum Streptophyta; class Magnoliopsida; order Cucurbitales; family Cucurbitaceae; genus Cucurbita; species Cucurbita maxima. Next base: position 66,312 of record NW_019272206.1, read on the forward strand.
CTTGAAACTTAGAAATGACAAATATGATGTTCGAATTTCTAAGGAAAACATCTCAATTTAAGATCTGAATTATATTCATCCACGGATCTGATTTATACATAATATATTGTGGGTATTTATAGTCTCCCGACAAAAGACGTTTGTGGCCGGGATTCAATCCCGATCCCTTTTAATCTCCAAAAGGAGAAGTCAATTTCGACCATTTGACCATTGCAAAATGAAAACGAAAAAAACAATAAAATCTTTTAACAAACGTTGATATGTTTGAGTGGTTAAAGAAATAAATTTGAAATCTATTAGACTTCACTCATTTAAGTTCAAACCTTGTGGTTGACATTTTAAAGTATTCCAACTTCAACTGTTCAAATATTCAATTGTCCACCGTCAATCGTATCAGCTTCTAATTCTACAAATGATGGTTGAACTGATCCGATCCAATTTTGTAGATGAAGAATGAATGTTTGTTGAATCTTCTTTGCCTTGGATCGTGTAATAGGTTCAAGTGGAACATTTGGAACACCGTTATTCTTATCACTTTCCAGTACAATATTAGTACTATTGAGCTATGCACATGCTAGTTAGGGTAGTTTGAGCTTCTATTCTTATCACTTTCCACTACAATATTAGTACTATTGAGCTATGCACATGCTAGTTAGGGTAGTTTGAGCTTCTATTCTTATCACTTTCCACTACAATATTAGTACTATTGAGCTATGCACATGCTAGTTAGGCTAAGAAGAATCACATCTCCCAACATGAGATAGCCTAGAGGATGGCTAAGAAGAATCACATCTCCCAAATATAGGTGACTCTCTGGCCCAAAGGAAGAAACCAACGACCCTCTTTTCCAAGATGTTCATACTCGAAATCACCGTATTGTTTGATTAGAATTTTATGAGGACGTGCCTCAACCTAGGTATTCGATCCCTCACTGCGTAAGCAAAGCAAGTTTCCATGGTCATAGATAGAAAGATGGTACAAATAAGCAAGAAAAGGTAGCATCTAGGCCGTTACTTCAACTTCCTTTTACACTTTGGTACAAGTACCGTCGAGCCAGGCCTAGGCCAACTAGGATTGTGTGAATGATAGTTCATTTTGATTATCTTGCATAGTAGATCCGTCAAAAGAGGGGACGTAGGATTATAAGGGTAATCTTAATAGTTTACAAGCATAGGGGATCACTTCCCTAACCTTGGGTGACCAGATTGTCCTATGGGTAGGGTTTGCCAATGAACCTCCCATGGATGATGAGAGCAGCCTAGCACTTACCATGCTATCCCAATTAAAATTTGGGCATGTATCTTTGGTGCAAGGCATATCTTTGTTCATTTCATACATTACATAACCATTTCTGATCATTACATAAGGTGAATGTACTCTATGCTACCATACTTTCATAATATGTCACATTCACAATAGCATAATAAGTAAACATGAGCGTTTAATGCCTATTTTAGAATTTTATTATTCTAAACTTTCTCTAAGATTGGTCAGTAAAAATCATTATTTTTTTTAGTTTTAATATAAAAACGACATTACAATTTTGAAAACTTGTATTCATATACAAATTTAATTTTTTTTTCTTCATAATTTAAAATTTTGGAGAACAACAATACACTTCATTATCAAATACATTTCATACAAAAAAAAAAAAGAAAAAAAAAAGAAAACAACAACAATAACCTTTTTGTGTTATCCCATTATTTTTCATTTGTTCCTCAAGGATAATTCCACCAAAAGGAGATAATAAAGCTTCTCTATCTTTTATAGATCCACTTGTGAATCAATTCATCAACATTAGCAAGAAAGTTTCTCAAGTAAATTCCATCATCTTTAGCCGTCCAAATACAAGTTCCTACAGTTCCATGTTTGCACCTATCACGGAGCCATAACTACTGCGTTTCAGGCCAAAAGCTTTCAAAAGAGACATATGCATGTGGCGTCTCCAATTTGCACCAATAGAGGGTTGTTCCCCAAAAGTTAACCTTGAAGTTCCATTGGTAATCATCTCCATGATTAAGCAAACAATGATACCCCAAGTCATCGTGTTTAGACAGACAATGCACAAGCAACCCAAGTTTGCTTAGCCCGTTAACCACATGAATGTAATATCTAGAAGGTCCTAGTAACTGTTCCAAGAACTCTTTCTTGGGATCAGATAACCAGAAATACTCTCTGAAAAATAGAAGATGCTAATCTTCCGAAGAGAAAGGAATCTCAAAACCCGGTACAAATCATCGAACATGACGATGGAAGCGTTGAAATACAATTCAACGAAGAGCCTTCGTCTGAATCAAAAGTAAGAGAATTCTTGAGTTCTAGACCAAGTACGTCGGGAGTTTCAAGATCAATGTATGACCCCTTAAAGGTAAAAGAAGTCAGTTATGATAAAAAAAGAGCATCAATTCACTATGAAGATGGCTCAAGATCTCCAACCCATACAGATATGGATACTCAATCCGTCTACGAAAGTCAGCTAAATGTTATTACAGCTAATTTCCAGATAGACAAAGAATTCTTGAAAACAGATTTTTTGTCAGTTGCCAACTCTTCAAAGAGAAAAGCTTTCTTCCAAACTTACAAAGAAGTTGAGCGAAGTGAATTAAGAGCTCAGTGGTATTCTCATATGGAAACCGTAGAGGAAAACATACCGTTCTTCGAATGGTTTGAAGAAAATATTTTGCAAATATGCACGTTGACTCAAAGAGGCTGGAAGACTACCAGAAGAGGCAGGTATATTCAAAACATCCTCCATTGGAAGAAGTCGAATTTGACAATTACTACGGAGAAAAGGTCAAAGCTAGTCCTTTCAAAACTATCCCAGAAGAACTAGAAAAGGGTAATCCGACCTTAAAGGATATCAAGAATATCCAGCACCAGAATAATTATTCAAACAAGATTTTATCCACGATCTCTACCCAGCTTTAGAGTATCGAGGGAAAAATCTCGAAGAATTCGGGTACTCTACAAGAACAAGCAGGCAGCTCTGTACCAAAGGTCGATGAGTCAATCCCAATACTCAGACAGGCAAACCTCGACGTATTCACAAAGAGGGTCTCGAAAGAATAAGCTGTAATAGCCAATATAAAAGAAAAGTTGGATAGAATTCTAAATCCTAGAATAATACATCAGGATTCATCTGTCAATGTCGTTAACAATGACGACGATATCCAGGACTTCGAAGATGGATCATAAATGAGGCAGAGGAACCTCTCTACAATCGGATCGAAAGGATCTCAAGAAGAAGTCAAAATAATACCAGCAATCAGAAAAACTGGTATCCTCAACCGTTTTTTCCGGATATTCAATTGGAAGAAAAGATGCTACAAACTCAAGCCCACTATGATGACCTGGCAATCTATGAATGGAGCATCGATGGATTGTCTAACTATCTTATGATGAACGTTGTCAATGAAATGATGATGGCCGCAGGCGCGTATAAATTACAGGGCCATAAATCCGACCATCAAATAGCTCAAGTCTTAGTAACCGAATTCACTAGGAAACTCAAAGACTAGTGGGACAAATATCTTGACGAATCAACCCGCCAACAGATATTAAACCACTATGTCATCAGGCCAACAATTCAAATAATCAAAGTAGAAGGTCCATCAACTAGGACCGAAGTACAACATGGAAGGGTAGAAGATGCTGTCAATACTCTATTCTATGCCCTCATAGAATTCTTCGTTGGCGACCCCCTAAAATACCGGAGAGATCCGCCGAAATACTCATGAACCTGAAATGCCCTACTCTAGAAGATTTTAGGTGGTACAAAGACATGTATTTCAACAAAGTTCTTATTAGAACAAATAGTTTGTTGGAATTCTGGAAAGAGAATTTTGTCAATGGACGACTAAAGCACTTCTCAAGAAGGATCAAAGACGGTTTGAAGACAAAGTATAATGGAACAATTCCATGGCAGACTTTGTCATATGGATCAATAGCATCCTTCATCATAGAAGGACTCAGACTTTGTAATGAGTCAAAGATCCAAAACAAGCTCAATTCTTCAATATCAAACAAAAAAGAGCTTGGAAGATTTTGCGATCAATATGGATGCAAGGGAATAGAAGCCCCCTCAACCTCCAGAAGGAAGAAGGTTAGGACGCATCCAAAGCTTTATAATGCGTACAGGCCTAGAGAAAAGTATCGGATTAAGCCTGTACAACCTCAAAAGTCAACGTATTCTAAGAAAAGGTACGCTCCCACAAAAATTCATAAAGGAAAGAAAAAGAAAACTTGCTTCAAATGTCGAGAAGAAGGACACCATGCTAAAAAGTTTTCAATCAGAGGAAAGATCAACGAGTTGGATATAGATGAAGAGCTGAAAAATCAGCTACTACGGCTAACTCTATCCGGCTCAGAACAATCAAGCGAGGGAGAAATCCTCGAACTTCAAGAAGGATCCGATTCATATTCTAGCACAGAATACGAATCAGAACAAGAAGGAAGGACGTGCGAAGGATGCATAAACGTCCTTACAAAGGATCAAGAAATTCTACTTGAGGTGGTAGAGAAAATTCAAGATCCAGAAATTGAACAGAAAATTGCTCGACGACTTAGAGATGCTATGAGAATCTCTAAACCACCTGAAAGGGAAAAAAGAAATCCCTACAGACTTCAATCAGTTCTCCAAAGGTTTGAAAAACTGAGAGAACTAACTACTCAAGACCTACAAAGAGAGATTAATAATCTCAAACAAGAAGTACAGGTATTAAGATCTGAAACCAGGTCAGAATCCTATATGCTTCGCCAAGAAATCCTCAACCTTCAGGAAAGGCGACCCAAACAAAAGGAAACGACACAACCAAACCTGGACGAAGATGATTTTCAAAGTTCCTTCGTTGGAGCCATCACCACTTCTCAATATCAAAAATGGTACGCTCTCGTTACCTTGAAAATTTATGATTTCAAAATTACACTAAAGGCTCTCATAGATACTAGAGCCGATCAAAATTGCATTCAAGAAGGCCTAATACCTACTAAGTATTTTTAAAAAACTACCGAATGCCTTAGAGGTGCAAACAACAACAAACTCAAAACCAATTACAAACTATCAAAAGTCCATGTTTGTATTGACGGAATTTGCTTCGTAAATTCCTTCCTCTTAGTAAAGGACTTAGGACAGGAACTAATCCTAGGTACTCCTTTCATTACTCAATTATACCCTTTTAAAATAACTGAAAAAGGGTTAAAGTCAAGAGCCTTAGGAAAGAAGATAAAATTTAATTGTCTTTCCCCTATAAGAATTAACGAAATAAATAACCTTCAAAAGAATACAATCATTCAATCAATAAATGTATTAAATTATAAAGAAAAACAAATTTCTTTTATGAAGGAAGAAATTTCATTCAAAAGAATAGAAGAAAAGTTTCAAAGCAAGATCGTCCAGTCTAAAATCAAAACATTACAAGCTCAAATAGAAAGGGAAATTTGTTCGGAAATTTGTTCAACTTTCCCTAATGCCTTTTGTAATAGGAAGCAACACATAGTTAATCTTCCTTATATCAAACCTTTCGAGGAGAAAAATATACCTACGAAGGCCCGACCTATTCAATTGAATACAGAATTACTAACATTCTGCAAAGCAGAAATTGATGATCTTCTGCAAAAAGGTCTTATTAAGGCCATCAAAGAGCCCCTGGTCATGTGCAGCTTTTTATGTCAACAACCAGGCAGAGAAGGAGCGTGGAGTTCCACGACTGGTAATAAACCACAAACCCTTAAATAAGGTTCTGGAATGGATTAGATATCCAATTCCAAATAAATCAGATTTAATGCAAAGAATTTCAAATGCGAAAGTATTTTCAAAACTTGATATGAAATCTTGATTTCAGTAAAAGACAAGTAAAAACGGCTTTCAACGTCCCTTTCGGACAATACGAGTGGAACATTATGCCATTTGGGCTAAAAAACGCTCCATCTGAATTTCAAAAAATTATGAATGATATCTTCAATTCTTTTCAAGAATTTTCAATTGTCTATATTGTCGATGTTCTGATTTTCTCTCAAAGCATCGATCAACATTTTAAACATCTTCAAACATTTTTGGCCATAGTCAAAAGAAACCGTTTAGTTGTATCTAAACCGAAAATAAAACTTTTTCAGACAAAAATCCGCTTTCTTGGATTTGAAATTCATTTGGGCTTAATTAAACCCATCCAAAGGTCTATCGAGTTTGCCTCAAATTTTCCGGACCAAATCACGGATAAAACCCAACTACAAAGATTCTTGGGATGTCTCAATTATGTGTCTGATTTCCTCCAAAATATCAGACCCATTTGCAAACAACTTTTTGTGGGACTAAAAAAGAATCCCAAGCCTTGGACCGAAGAACATACCAAAACAGCCCAAAAAATCAAATCCCTTGTCAAATCAATTTCATGTTTATCTCTGATAAACCAAAGGGCTGGTTTAATAGTAGAGACCGACGCATCAGTTATCGAAGATGGAGGAATCCTGAAACAGTCCCTTGACAAGAAAGAATCCATTGTCCGATTCCATTCAGGAATATGGAATTCTACTACAAAAAAAAATTACTCAACAGTAAAGAAAAAAATACTTTCAATAGTACTTTGTGTACAAAAATTTCAAAGTGATTTAGTTAACAAAAGCTTTGTTATCAAAATAGATTCTAGGGCATCTAAATTTGTTTTAGAAAAAGATGTCAAGAATCTTGTATCTAAACCAATTTTTGCTAGATGGCAAGCCATTTTATCTTTCTTCGATTTCCAAATTTTGCCTATAAAAGGGGTCGAAAACCCTTTGGCCGACTACCTCTCAAGAGAGTTTTTACTCTCAAAGAAAAACTCTCCCTAGCCACTCTTCCATCGAGAGATGACCAGAAAGAAAGCGATATAGAAAGGAAAAAAGCCCACTGCTTCTTCAAACACCCCTACTCCAATGACATCCAACAGCTATGCGATGGATGTTGGTTTCACACTGGTGACCAAGTCTAAAGCAAGGCTTTCTAAAAAACAGGCGGAGGTTATCTCTCCGACAAGGCCTTCTGCCTCTTCAACATGGCCATCTGCCGTTACTCCATCGAGACCTACTGTCTCTTCCACTTCAAAGGGACCTTCTGTCCCCTCGACCTACTCGGACGCAGTTGTTCCTGTTTGATTTTCTCCAGTTCATGAAATCAGGACCTATTTTAAAAAATCTGTGTCTATACAAGAAGCTTTGGTAGAACCAGAATACGACGACACAAAAATCAGCGAGGTCGTCAAGAAAGCCTATCCATCGAGATTCTTTTATATCCCAGAAGATCTTCATAAAACTAGAAGGTTTTATGAATTCATTCTAGTAAACACAAAGTCTGTTGAAATTATTCATATTCCGAGTCGCGATGACCCTTCGAAAATCGCGTATTCAAAATTAAAAATTTTCAAAGTCATGAACCCGACGTATTGGAATCAAGATCCATACACGGAGAAGACTTGTTCAAACCCTTTTGTTCCTCATTCTTACTCATAAAGAGATTATCAGATGGCATGGTTCAATGTCATTTGGTATCAAAATTACGAGCACTCATGGTTTATTCAATTCTGCCAGAATGCTCATAAAATTCATTACCTATTTTGGTTCATCATGAGCATTCTGGCAATGAAGTTTTATAAGCATTCTGGTTTTATGAGAAAGCAAGCTGAAAAGAAGAAGAAGATGGAAAAGGTGGTTCGAGTGTTTTTTTTTTTCTATTGGGGTACGGTTCAACGTTTTTAGGGGTTGGTTCACCCAGTTCGTGATCCTCGGGAGCGTTCAAGTTATTTTTAATTATTAATGTAATAATTTAGTTAATTGCTTGCTTTAAAATGCCAAAACCAATCCACATTAGCGTGATTAATTAATTATGCGTTATGAATGTATGTTTTAATTAAATAGAAAATGTATATGCATAAATTATGTCATATAGATTTAAAATCCCACCATATGCTAAGCATGTTTCATGCATTCCAAGTATGTTATAAGTGTTATAATGTATAGTATGCATGTTGAGGGTTCCATGAATGATAGATATAAATTGTTATATTATTGCATGGAATAGATGATTATATAATTGTTATATAAAGCATGTTAGATGCATGTTATAGGTTATTTTCAACGTCCTAAAACAAGATAGACGTTAAAATCTATAATAAAGATAAGTGCATGCTCACTTAGGGTTAAGAACCAAGCACGATCAATTTTAATAGTTAAAATAGGTCGATGTCTTATAAAATCACGGTTACAAGAAAGCTCACCTGGCACGATCTTGTCTAAGACTGGAGGTACTTAAGTTGACGGTTTACGGAACACCTACTACTGGGTGATTGGACCAGTACTTAAGCTTAGTTAGCCCAGTTTTATGAGCATGCTTTAGTGATATAAGTGTTAAAAAAATCACCTAGACTTAAGTTATATTTAATTAGCTGGAATATACCTAAGTAATGAGTATACCCAACCATAAAAAATACTTAGTATGAGAAAAAAGGTATATGAGATACATCGTTTTTCTTTCATGCTTTCTGAAAAATTCACACCATGAGATTCATTCTCGGTCTTGTGTCGCCCTGGGAGCATCCTCCATTTGGAAGGTATTTGCATGAGTCAATAACGAGGTGAATAGAGAGAGTATTTATAGTAAGTGGTAGAAGGAAGTATATCAACACGTCCTATGGTCTCCACCACTAGGTTGCACCGTGAGATTCCCATGTTCCATCTGCATGTTGCCTTAGAGCAACTCCCTATTCGAAGGATCGTAACATGGGAGTCGAAACAATGCAAATTCAAGAAATGGATAAGATTTTTTAGGTCCATTACTAGCTTTGGCTTTTTTATTCGATAGCATTGTTAGGACCGATCTCTAAGGTCCGAAATTGATGGGTCACATTTATGAAGAATTACTAAGAGTTAGTATATTCTTGACTAAAATAGCGATAACTAAAACACTATAGGAACATGAGTTATTCTGGGATTAGTTTTTAAGGCAAGAATGTGTTGGTTTAGTTGAGTGATTGACTGCCCCTCGGTAGCAGTTGCTCTAACTCACTAAAGTGTCGTTGCAAATTAATAATTTTTGGGTACATTATTACATTTGCTAAACCTGACTGGATTAAAGAGGATTAAATAAAATCACTAATAGAATTTTCTTTATATCACAGCATGACAAACTCAATAGTACAATTACTCGCTTCTGAGAAATTAAACGGCGACAATTACGCAACATGAAAATCAAACCTAAACATAATACTTGTAATTGATGATTTAAGGTTTGTTTTAACTGAGGAATGTCCTCCAAACCCCAGCTCAAATGCAAACCGAAAAGTTCGGGATGCATATGACAGATGGACAAAAGCAAATGACAAAGCCCGAGTGTACATTTTAGCCAGCCTATTTGATGTTTTGGCTAAGAAACACGATGTCATGGATGCTACTAAAGAGATTAGGGAATCTCTTAAAATGGATGTTTGGACAACCGTCCTTCTCCCTTAGACATGACGCCATAAAATACATTTACAACTGCCATATGAAAGAAGGGACCTTAGTTAGAGAACTTGTCCTGGACATCATGGTCCATTTCAATGTGGCAGAAGAAAATGGAGATGTCATTGATGAGAAGAGTTAAGTCAATTTTATCATGGAGTCTCTTCCGAAGAGCTTCTTCCAGTTTCGCACAAATGTGATGATGAACAAGATAGAATATAATTTGACTGCTCTTCTCAATCTACAGACTTATCAGTCCCTCTTAACAAACAATGGAAAAATAAGAGAAGCAAATGTTGTTATCTCTAATAAATTACTACGAGGATCGTCATCCAAAAATAAGTCCGGACCTTCAACTTCTAAAAGTGTTATAATGAAGAATAAGGGTAAGGGGAAAAATAAGGTTCCTACTTACCCCAAATACAAGGTTCAAAAAACAAATAAAGGAAAATGTTTCCATTGCAATGAAAACGGGCACAAGAAGAGAAATTGCCCAAAATACCTTGCAGAGAAAAAAGCCGAAAAGACACAACAAGGTAAATATGATTTACTCGTTGTAGAAATATGTTTAGTAGAGTATGACAACTCAACTTGGATACTAGATTCATGGGCCACTAATCATATTTGTTCTTTTTACCAGGAAACTAGCTCCTAGCGAATGCTTGCGGACGACGAGATAACACTCAAGGTTGGAACAAGAGAGGTTGTCTCAGCAAGATCAATAGGAAATTTAAAATTGTTTTTTGGAGATAGATTCATTATATTAGATAATGTACTTTTTGTTCCTGGAATGAAAAGAAATAATATCTATCTCTTGTTTATTAGAAAAATTGTATAAAAAAAATCTTTTGAAATCAATGAAGTGTTCATTTGCAAAAGAAGTATTCATATTTGTTTGCAAAACTAGAAAACAACTTATATATGTTAAAACCGAGTGAAACAAAAGATATTTTAAATATCGAGATGTTTAAAACAGCTGAAACTCAAAATAAACGACAAAATATTTCTCCTAATACCTATCTTTGACACTTAAGACTAGACCACATTAATCTCAATAGGATTGAGAGATTGGTTAATAGAGGACTTTTAAATGAGTTAGAAGACAAGTCTTTACCTCCATGCGAGTCTTGTCTTGAGGGTAAAATGACTAAACGATTGTTTTCCAAAAAAGGTTATACAGCCAATGAAACCTTAGAACTCGTGCATACAGATCTCTGTGGTTCAATGAATGTCAAAGCACGAGGAGGGTATGAATATTTCATCAGTTTTATTGATAATTATTCAAGGTATGACTATCTTTACCTGATGCATCACAAGTCTGAAGCTCTTGAAAAATTCAGAGAGTATAAGACTGAGGTTGAGAATCTATTAGGTAAAACTATTAGAGCACTTCGATTATATCGAGATAGAGAGTATATGGACTTAAGATTTCAGGACTATATGATAGAACATGGAATAACGTCTCAACTCTTAGCCCCTGGTATCCCTCAACAGAATGGTGTATCAGAAATGAGAAATAAAACTCTGTTAGACATGGTTCGGTCTATGATGAATTTCGCTCAATTACCAGATCCGTTTTGGGGATATGCAATGGAGACTGCTACATACATTTTGAACATGGTTCCCTCTAAGAGTGTTTCAGAAACAGCTTATGAGTTATGGAAAGGGCGTAAAGGTAGCTTACGTCACTTAAAGATTTGGGGATGCCCAGCACATGTGTTGTTGCACAACTCCAATAAATTAGAACGTCGTTCAAAATTATGTATATTCGTAGGATACCCCAAAAAGACAAAAGGTGGTTTGTTTTATGACCCTCAAGAAAATAGAGTGTTTGTATCAACAAACGCTACATTCTTAGATGAAGACCATGTAAGAAATCATCAACCTCGCAGCAAACTAGTATTAAGTTTGATTTATAAAGATGCTACTGATAAAACAACAAGAGTTGTTGATTAGGTTGGTCCTTCAACAAGAGTTGTTGATGGAGCTGCACTTCTGGTCAATCACTTCCTTCTAAAGAGTTGAGAATGCCTCGACGTAGTGGGAGGGTTATAACTCAACCCAATCGTTACTTGGGTTTGGCAGAAACTCAAGTCATCATACCTGATGATGGCGTTGAGGATTCATTGACCTATAAACAGGCAATGAATGATGAAGATAGAGATTAGTGGATCAAAGCCATGAATCTTGAAATGGAGTCAATGTACTTCAATTCAGTTTGAAAACTTGTAGATCAACCAGATGGGGTAACCTATTGGTTGCAAATAGATCTATAAGAGGAAACGAGATTAAATCGGTAAGGTACAGACCTCTAAAGCTCGACTTGTAGCAAAGGGTTATACCCAAAGAGAGGGGGTAGACTATGAAGAAACCTTCTCTCTGTTGGGTTTTATGTCCTAAAACTCATAGTTTGTAAACAAAAACATATTCTATTTTCAATAAAGTTATTATTGTTGTTTATTCCGTAAAGATTGTTATTGAATGAAGTGAACTTTATGATCATTAATCTAAATCCAATAAACTAAGAACACTATAGCTATAGTATGATTACTTGAACTATATGTAGAGACATAAGAGTTGATCAAGTTCAAGTATATAGTCAAAATGATCTATAGTATAAGGATAAGGCTGAGTACCTTATTCTGGGACACTATGGATTCGGCCCACTTTTGTATATGATATAAACAATGTGATCACTAAAATTATACATGTGAAGACTTATGAGTGGGGGCGTCCTATGCAATGAGTATTGCATAAGATCGGACCATGAAAATAATCACTCTCACTTTATAATGTCGTTTACTGTTGACACTGGTTTTCTTTTCATTTGATGACCTAGGTAACTAGAGCTAACCATGAACTCCTGTTTATTCGGAATTATCCTTAGATTTTCATGGGTGAGAGTGGCTCAAGTTCACCGACTCAATAAGCCTCCCATTTCAGGGGTAAGACTGGGTAAATGGCTGGGGACGTGGGGTGCAAGATGGAATTCACTCCTACCCACTTTTAGGGATAGAAGAGAGATAGTTCTCTTAAGTATTGAGTCCAGGTCTTGAACAAGGGGTCCCACCCTCTCATTGGCCTAAGAGGGATTCGGTTTACTGGTTGGACCACAAACCAATTGTTCATTAGATAATCAGTGAGACATAAGAAACAAGAAGTAACATCAGGGGTAAAACGGTAAATTAACCCAACTCTAGTTACGAACAACCTGTGAAGGATCGACTTACTTATTATGGTTATATCAAATGGATAGAAATATATCTATAGTGAGGGGAGTGCAACTACTAGGCTATAGTGGAATGTCCTAGTAGTTAACGAATGTTGGTTAACAAGGTTAATGATTTTAACCGGTTAATCTTGGATCGTTGGAGCCCATGATCTATAGGTCCATTAGGTCCCTCTGTTAGCTCATATCGAACTAAACCATAGAACAGTGCGACGCGTTAGTTCGAAGTGTTCGAATTCAAATTAGGGAGAATGCACTATATATATACGATATATTTAACCGCATTTTTTATTTATTTATGAATTAAACAAAAATGGAGAATCTAAAATATTTAAATAAGAATTAAATATCTTAATCAAATATGTGTCAGAATTAACTAGAATTGACATTTGAATTAATATTAAATATTAATTAAATAGTTTAATTAATCATTTAATATTACTTTAATTTGAAATTTATAATTCAAATTGATTGTTCAATCAAAATGAAGAAAGTCAAAATGTTGACTTTCATTTAATGGAAAAGTCCATATTAGTGGAATTTTGAGGTGTCAAAATTTGGTTTAACCAAACTTGCATGGTTGCCACATAATCTCAAGCATGCATGTATGCTTGCCACATAATCTCAAACATTTGAGTGTCAAAATGTTGTTAACTCAAGCATGCATGCTTGCCACATAATCTCAAACATTTGAGTGGAATTTTAAGGGTTAACTCAAGCATGCATGCTTGCTACATAATCTCAAACATTTTGAATGCCACATAATCTCAAACATAATCTCAAATTTGCATGAACATGCAAACATGACTCTATAAATAGAGTGATCTAAAACATAAAAGGTCTTTTTCTTTGTGAAAAACCTTGAGAAAAACCTCTCACAAACACACTCTTCATATATACAAAATCCCTCCTAAGTTTAGTCACTCACCGAATTCCACAATCCCGTTCTAAGGCCAGAGGAGAAGACACTAGTGGTGGTTCGAACCCGGTTCGTGAGGAAAAAAGAATTTGAACTACAAAAGGTTAGTATTCAAACTCATTAAGTTTTAATACTTATGAACATGCTAGTTATTTGCTATGATTGATGTTCTAAAAGTGCTTAAGATCCAAATTGCTTCCGCATGTGTTATATTAACACCATGAATTGGTATGAGAGCAAGTTTTAGGCACTTTATTTACATTAATTTGATCATGGTGGGTACCATTTCATGAATGAAATTTTGTGGTTGCTAAAGTGGATGGTTTTGGTTTTGGCATTTTTTTATGCTTTCATTTGATACAATTATTGTAATAAGCCTAATGTGTATGGGCTTTAATGAATGAAGAAAGGTCTGTAATTTTTATGGAGTCATTAGAGTCCATTTTAGGTTTTAATTGATCGAAAATGGAAGAGATAGCAAGCTAAACCGAAGAAGAAGATGGAAGAGGTAGTTCGGGTGGTTTTTCTGCCTTTGGGGTCTGGTTCAACGTTTTTAAGGGTTAGTTCGCTCAGTTCGTGATCCTTGAGAGCGGTTCAAGTTATTTTTAATTATTAATGTAATAATTTAGTTAATTTCTTGTTTTAAAATGCAAAAACCAATCCACGTGTTTAATTAATTATGCATTATGAATGTATGTTTTAATTAAATAGAAAATGTATATGCATAAAGTATGTCATATAGATTTAAAATCCCACCATAGCCTAAGAGATAATGTATAGTATGCATGTTTAGGGTTCCATAAGTGATAGATATAAATTGTTATATTGCATGGAATGGATTATTATATAATTGTTATCTAAAGCATGTTAGACGCATGTTATAGGTTTATTTTCAACGACTTAAAACAAGATAGACGTTAAAATCTATAATAAAGAAAAGTGCATGCTCACTTAGGGTTAAGAACCGAGCACGATCAATTTTAATAGTTAAAATAGGTCGATGTCTTACAAAATTGCGGTTACGAGAAAGCTCACCTAGCACGATCTTGTCTAAGTCTGGAGGCACTTTAGTTGACGGTTTACGGAACACCTACTACTGGAGATCAGACTAGTACTTGAGTTTAGTTAGCCTAGTTTTATGAGCATGCTTAAGTGACATAAGTTTTTGAAAAATCACCTAGACTTAAGTTATATTAAATTAGCGGAAATACACCTAAGTAATAAGTATAGCCAACCGTCTAAAATATGAGATACATCGTTTTCCTTTTATGCTCTCTGGAAAAATCACACCGTGAGATTCATATCGGACTAAACCATAGAACAGTGTGACGAGTGAGTTCGAAGTGTTCGAATTCAAATTAGGGAATATGCGCTACATATATACGATATATTTAACTGCATTTTTGTTTTATTTATGACTTAAACTAAAAGAGAGAATCTTAGATATTTAAATAAGATTTAAATATTTTAATCAAATATGTGTCGGAATTGATTAGGATTGACATTTGAATTAATATTAAATATTAATTAAATATTTTAATTAATCATTTAATATTACTTTAATTTGAAATTAATTGTTCAATTAAAATGAAAAAAATTAAAATGTTGACTTCATTTAATGGAAAAATAGATGTTTGTGTTAGTGGAATTTTGAAGTATAAAAATTTGGTGTAACCAAACTTGCATTCTTGCCAAATAAACCCCACACATTTGAGTGGAAATTTGAGTGTCAAAATTTGGTTAACTCAAACTTGGATGCTTGAGTGTCAAAATTTGTTGATCTCAAATTTGCATGAACATGCAAACATGACTCTATAAATAGAGTGATCAAGGTACATGGAACTTCTCCCTTGGAAAAACCTTGAGAAAAACTCTCACAAACTCTCTCTTCATATATACTAAATCCTTCCCAAGTTTAGTCACTCATCAGATTTCACAATCCCATTCTAAGGCCAGAGAATAGTGGAGAAGATACTAGTGGTGGTTCGAAACCGGTTCGTAAGGAAAAAGAAATTTGAACTACAAAAGGTCAGTACTTCAAGACCTTGAGTTTTAATGCTCATGAACATGCTAGTTATTTACTATAGTTGATCTTCTATGAGTGCCTAAGATTCAAATTACTTTCGCATGTGTAATATTAACTCCATCATTTTATTGGTCAGTGAATACGTTGGGTAGGATTTGAGCACGCGGATCGAGCTCCAGTTCCTTTGTACTGTTTGAGTTACAGAGGGTAGACTCGGTCGTGTGCGATTTAACAAGTAAAGTGGTGTCTCACAACAAGTCTTCGTTGACTGGTTGACCCGTCATTACTACCACGTAATTTCAACTTTTTGCTAATACGCTTCTCTCTCGTCGCCAGCAGCTGTGTATCCACGGTTGATTCTTCCAATGTTCAATTTTTCTAGATTTCGATGAGCGACACATTTCAATCTATTTTTTTGGATTGCTTTTTATCTTCCAATCGTTAACTAGAAATGACTTGGTTTCTTCACGAAAAATAAAGATCTCGAATCAACCAATTCGTTGCCATTCTTTTTTAATTTTAGGAAGATAGAGATCATAATAATTAAGTTCAAATTTTGGAAAAAATATATTTTCTTATCGAAATTATAAATCTCTCGAATCTAATTCTAAAACAAATTATGGTCGAGTTTCAACATGAAACTTGTAAGAATCATTTCTTGGAATATCGTAGTCAAATCGAACGATCCTACAACCAAAACTAACACTCATTGATCCTCTTACTAGGACTAGAGAAAAATCTTTTGCCAAATTTTTCATTTAAGTGTCAGATTGGCGTCCTCTTTACTTTCTTGTTTTTCCTCCTTCCACAAAAACCAAAATTCTCCCTTCATCTCTCTTCTTTGTTTTCTATACACGTCATCCTAGTGATGGTGTTAATATAACACATGCAGAAGTAATTTGGATCTTAGGCACTTTTAGAACATCAATTATATTAAATAACTAGCATGTTTATAAGTATTAAAACTTAATGAGAGTAGTTCAAATTTCTTTTTCCTCACGAGAGGATGGGGCCCCTTGTTCAAGACCTAGAGTCAGTACTTAAGGGAACTACATCTCTTCTATTCCTAAAAGTGGGTAAGAGTGAATTCCATCTTGCACCCCACGTCCCCAGTCATTTACCAGTCTTACCCCTGAAATGGGAGGCCTATTGAGTTTGCGAACTTGAGTCACTCTCACCCATGCAAATCTAATGATAATTCTGAATAAATAGGAGTTCATGGTTAGCTCAGGATTAAGATCGAATTACCTAGGTCATCGAATAAAAAGAAAATCAGTCTCAACTGTAAACGACATTATAAAGTGAGAGTGATTTTCTTCATGGTCCGATCTTATGCAATACTCATTGCATAGGACGCCCCAACTCACATGCCTCCACATGTACAATTTTAGTGATGACATTGTTTATATAATATATAAAAGTGGGCCGCATCCATAGTGTCCCCAGAATAAGTTCACTTTATTCAATAATAATCTTTATTGAATAAACAACAATAATAACTTTATTGAAAATAGAATATGTTTTTGTTTACAAACTATGAGTTTTAAGACATAAAACCCAACACCCAGACCCCTCAAATTATAAGGTAGAAAAAATTACCTTTTGTCCGTGTGGATTTTTATCTAAATTTTTCTTAATATGATAAATATTTAATTTTTGTTCCAAGGTTCCTAAGGCTTCTCAAGCATTTTTTCTTCCTTCTGCACTTGAGATTCACCCTCGATGTCAATAATAAAATCCAAAAATTTCTAAATTTAAGGTATTAAAGTAAGAGTTATGTATTTGTTGCAGCTCGGGTGTTACCATTCAAATCTGTCGAGAATGAATGAAGCGTAGGCAAGCATTTCATTTTTTCTAATTTCGTTTCTTGAAATTAAGTTCTAAACTTTTAGTAGGATCATATTGGGGGAATTTCACCCAAAATTCATACAGGAAGCTAGAGTTCATTACTATCTGAAGGTAGTATTTCATTGAATTTAAAGAAAAGGTAAATTTTCCAAGTTTTAAATTCTGGACCGAATTTGCACTTTATTATTTCTTTTTGCGGAGTTCATTAAATGCAACTTCTTAAAGTGCATTTAATTCATCTCTTTCTTGAATCTCAACTTTGCATAACATATAAGGGAGGTCTCCAGCGTCTTCTAGAATTTCCTTTGATGAACTCATCATAACTTGAATATAACTGTATAAGGTTTGTTGTAGCTTCTTGGCTCTCGTCCTTGTAATTGGACCTTGAGGTATGGAAATTTCTTGGTCGTGGTTCATATCATTCTCCCCCTCTTGAGAAGGATTCGTCCTCAAATCCAAGTCATCACCTACATCAAAAGGACTCAAATCAACAACATTAAAAGTTGCACTAACACCGTACTTACCTGGTAAATCAATTTTATAAGCATTGTCGTTGATGCGCTCAAGAACTTGAAAAGGTCCATCTCCTCATGGTAAAAGCTTAGATTTTCTTTGAGTAGGAAATCTTTCCTTTCGGAAATGCACCCAAACCTAATCTCCTGGCTTGAAGATGACAATCTTGCATCCTTTATTAATTCAGGTGGCAACCTTGGAATTTTGTTTCTCAATTTGTTCTTTTACTTGCTTGTGCAGTTTATGAACAAACTCAACCTTGCATTTGCATCAAAATTCACAAACTCTTGTAACGGTATAGGTAACAAGTCAATGGGGGTTAAAGGATTAAAGCCATAAACAATTTCAAAATATGTGCATTTAGTAGTGCTATGAACAACCCTATTATATGCAAATTCTATAAATGGCAAACAATCCTCCCAAATCTTAAGATTATTATCAATAATAGCCCTAAGCATAGCAGTCATGGTTCTGTTAACAACTTCAGTTTGTCCATCCGTTTGAGGATGACAAGTAGTTGAATATACTAGCTTAGTTCCTAACTTACCCCATAAAACATGCCAAAAGTGGCTTAAAAATTTTACATCACGATCACTAACGATGCTTTTTGGAATTCAGTGCAATCGTACAACTTTCCTAAAGAACAAGTCGGCAATATGTTTTGCATCATCAGTTTTGTGACAAGGAATAAAATGAGCCATTTTACTAAATCGATCAACCACAACAAAGATGCTATCATAACCTTTCCTAGTCCAGGTAAACCTAAAACAAAATCCATTGATATATCAATCCATGGACCATTAGGAACCGGTAATGGGGAGTATAAACCATGGGGTTGAAGCCTAGACTTAGCTTGCTTATATGCTATGCAACAAGCACAAACTTTATGAACATCATGTCTTATTTTAAGCCCAAAAACTGTTCAGAGAGCATATCATAAGTTTTAGAAACTCCATGGTGTGCTATTAAATCACCTCCATGAGCTTCCCTCATAAGTAGCTCATGTATGGAACAAGATGGTATGCAAAGTTTGCCTTTTCGGAACAAAAATCCATCTAACAACAAGTAATTATCCACAATGAGTCATTTTTCACAAGATTCAACAAAAGGAGCAAAGAACATGTCATGTTGATACAAATCCTTTATGTGTTCAAAACCCAACAACCTAGCATTCAAAGTATTGAGGAGGACATACCTTCGTGATAAAGCATCTGCAATAATGTTCTCCTTACCTTGTTTATATTTTATGACATAAGAGAATGTTTCAATAAATTCTAACCACTTAGCATGTCTTCTGTTGAGTTTATTTTGTGCACTCAAATGCTTTAAACTTTCATGATCCGTATGAATAATGAACTCCTTAGGCCAAATATAATGTTGCAAGGTTTGCAATGCACGAACCAAAACATAAAGCTCTTTGTCATAAGTTGGATACCTCAAAGATGCACCAGTCAACTACTCACTAAAGAACATTAAAGGTCTTTGATTTTGCATGAATACAGCACCTATACCTACTCCACTAGCATCACATTCAATTTCAAAAGTAGACTCAAAATTAGGTAATGCAAGCAAGGGAGCAGAACTCATTTTTCTTTCAAAGTATTAAAAGCATGTTCTTTATCTTTTTCCCATATAAAGGATACATTTTTCTTAACAAGT
>NW_019272206.1:86589-97163 GCF_002738345.1 Cucurbita maxima
CAAATACATCTTTTGGAGACAATGGAATAAGAGTAGTTTTTCTACGGTTGTGAGTAAAAGAGTATCGATTTGCATACCCATCATCCTTGGACTAGTTTCATAAATTCAATGGAGTTCATTAAATGCAACTTAAAGTGCATTTAATTCATCTCTTTCTTGAACCTCAACTTTGCACAACATATAAGAGAGGTCTCCAGCGTCTTTTAGAATTTCCTTTGATGAGCTCACCATAGCTTGAATATAACTGTATAAGATTTGTTGTAGCTTCTTGGCTCACGTCCTTGTAATTGAACCTTGAGGTATGGAAATTTCTTGGTCGTGGTTCATATCACCCATGTGTACCCATAAGAAGTTACAAAATGTAGAAGAAATTAGATAGGTAATAGAAACCTCATCGTATTTCTAAAATAGTGAATGTTGGCAAAAAGGGAGAATGCACGCGTTAGACGACGTTGACAGTAGTGAGTCTGAAGCTCAGTAGGACAAGTGGAAAATGCAGAGCAGAGAGAATTGTTCAGCTACTAATTGTGACATGCATGTAGGTTAACCCGATCCCTGAACCTGGATTCGATCAAAAGCTTGCGTGTGCAACTTGTTAACCTTCGATCCTAACAAAAAATGCAACTTGAACCCGATCTAATGACTTAATGAGTAACCGAGATCTACAAAAAAGCATCATGCGTGAAATTGCACGTGAAAAGCCTTTCCTCACGTGTGTAAGCGCATGTGAGTCTCATTTTGTTCGTTCGACCTCCGTATGTCAGTTTTTTTTCTTGACTTCAATATAAAATAATTATGCTTGATTTAGGATCAATGAGATAAATTCCAAAAATTCTT
This sequence comes from Cucurbita maxima, assembly GCF_002738345.1. Lineage (NCBI taxonomy): Eukaryota > Viridiplantae > Streptophyta > Magnoliopsida > Cucurbitales > Cucurbitaceae > Cucurbita > Cucurbita maxima. The sequence goes on from NW_019272206.1 coordinate 87,427, forward strand.
GAACTCCAAACATGTGGAATAGCTGGCTCAAGAAGGTAAACGTCATTCAAGTAAGTAATCACATAGACTTTAGGCAAGTAATACTTGTAGAGATCACTAGGACATGATAGCATGCGAGCATTCCTTAACTTAGGTGGTAAAAAATACATGTTAACGACCTCAGAAAAGCTTTTTTTTTTTTTTTTAATGAGTATGTATTGTTTGTATGTCTTTTATGTATTATATGCATGATTAAAATACAAATTGAGCAATATGGATGAGTATGTTATGCATGATGGAAGAAATTACCAAAATGCCCCTATGATAAAATTTCGTATGAATGTCGTTTTCTATGCTTTCCATTGCATAGGAAATTAGAATTGGTAAAAGCGACATGTGCTTTGCAAGTACTAGAAAATCTTTATAAGATTAGGACGCGATAGCGTGTGCAGAATCTTGATAAGGTCCATAGATTTCTAGAGGACTAAATATGATAGAATCAAGAATGTTTGTCTCCTTAGTCACTTAAACGATCAAAGTTGGGTGGAAAACTTTATTATTTTTAGTTTCATAATGTTTGGAATTGTCAAATGGTCAAATTGACTTCGTCTTTGGTGGAGATTTAAGGGGATCGGGATTAAATCCTGGCCACAAACGTCACTTATGGGGAGTATAAATACCAAGAAATTGTTATGTAAAAATCAAATTTGTGGATGAATGAAATTGAGATCTCAAATTTAGATGTTTCCTTAGAAATCGGAACATCTTTTTTGTCATTTATAAGTTTCAAGCAATTCTTCTGGTAGAATTGCATCCGAGCCATTCAATCAAGCCTTGATTAAGTTTGATTGCGGAGTGACTCGATTTAGAACAAGGTTACCAAATCTTGCTTCTAGATCTTCGATCGTAAGAGGTAATCTAATTGTAGCCTTATCTCTTGGTTGATCCAAATTTTGTATAAGGAAGTGTTAATTACTTTGATTCAAGTGTTCTTGCTTCAAAAAAGCATGATTCGTTGGATTGAGGATTAGAGTTGCCTTATAAAAATACCGTAGGATAGTGAGCGGTGGTAGAAAATCTAGACCTGTGTTTACCCAAAGATGTGATTAAAGGCCCCTAATAAAATGGTAGATCTCCACGACTCCAAAGAATGACCAAGGTAACTATCTAGGCTATGAGATGCGTGAATGTACGCTATCTTTAGACCCATCCAATCCCTTTCCACTACAATATTAGTACTATTGAGGTAACCACATGCTAGTTAGGGTAGTTTGAGCTTCTAGTCCGCTGAATGGCCAATGGTCTCTTGAATATGGCCACTATGTTGTTAACCTGTTTTTTAGAAAGGGAGTGTGGGATAACATGAGATAGCCTAATTGCTGGCTAATGGAGAAGTATCACATCCCCCAAATATAGGTGACTCTCTGGCCCTAAGGAACAAACCGACCAACCTCTTTTCCAAGATGTTCATACTGGAAACCACCGTATTGTCTGATTAAAATTTTATGAGGACGTTCCTCAACCTAGGTATTCGATCCCTCACTGCACAAGCAAAGCAAGTTTCTATGGTCAAAGAATAGAAAGATGGTACAACTAAGCAAGAAAAGTAGCATCTAGGCCGTTACTTCAACTTCCTTTTACACGTTGGTACAAGTACCATCGAGCCAGGCCTAGGCCAACTAGGGTTGTGTGAACGAGAGTTCATTTTGATTATCTTGCATAGTAGATCCGTCAAAAGAGGGGACGTAGGATTATGAGGGTAATCTTAATAGTTTACAAGCATAGGGGATCACTTCCCTAACCTTGGGTGACTAGATTGTCCTATGGGTAGGGTTCGCCAACGAACCTCCCATGGATGATGAGAGCAGCCTAGCACTTACCATGCTATCCCAATTGAAATTTGGGCATGTATCTTTGGTGCAATGCATATATTTGTTCATTTCATACATTACATAACCATTTTTTATCATTACATAAGGTGAATGTACTCTATGCTACCATACTTTCATAATATGTCACATTCACAATAGCATAATAAGTAAACATGAAATTACAAAACGTAACATTTGTCATCATAACAACACGTCATAACATAATATGCAAATATAGAAATCACAAGGGACAACACAAGCAAGGGCCACAGGGCATCCGCCACTCGTGCTTCAAACAATTCATCGAACCATGAAGTGTTTTTGATAAACTAGGGTATGATATGACCATGGAGTGTTTATGATACGATATGATTATGATACGACACGTTAATGACAGATATATATATATACACATTGTGATATGATATGAAAATGATATGAAATATGTTATGGTACGAAACATGTGATAATTGACATGTTTATGATATGATATATTCTGATGGTATGCTATGGTATGACAGGTATGAAATGTTACATCTTTCCATGTAAAGTTATGTGATGGATTATGTGATGTTTCCATGTATGCGTGATACATACATGAAATATGTTATGGAAGGAAGCAGAAAGGAAATGAAATAAATGTTATCTTATGAATAAAAATCATGGGACCTCGTGCATATATGTATGTCATGTGTATCATGATACTTCCCCGTTATGTTATGCTAGTACGGAGGCATACCTACGACATTTATGTTCGACATGTTATCATGAAGACCTTTTCTTTGATGAGGGTTCAGTGACGTGTATTGTGCTGTGCCCGACAAAGTCCGGCCTAAGGGGCATGTATACCAATCCGTCTGATGGGTCCATGTATGCGTATGTGGGCCGTGTGTTGAAAAGTACCATGCATCCAACTCTGCCAAGAATTGAAAAAAGACACTAGTGGTGGTTCGAAATCGGTTCGTGAGGAGAAAGAAATTTGAACTACAAAAGGTTAGTACTTAAAGATCTTTGAGTTTTAATACTTATGAACATGCTAGTTATTTACTATAATTAATGTTCAAATAGTGCCTAAGATCCAAATTTCTTCCGCACGTGTTATATTAACTCCATCAATTGGTATATTTTAGATACTTTATTTACATTAATTTGAGCATGGTGGGTACCATTTCATGAATGAAATTTTGTGGTTGCTAAAGTGGATGTTTTTAGTTTTGACATTTTTTTTATGCTTCCATTTGATACAATTATTGTAATTGGCCTCATAAATATGGGCTTTAATGAGTGAAGAAATGTCTGTAATTTTTCTGGAGTCATTAGAGTCTATATTAGGTTGTAATTGATCGAAAATGGAAGAGAAAGCAAGCTGAACCGAAGAAAAAGATGGAAGAGGTGGTTTGGGTGTTTTTTCTGCCATTGGGGTACGGTTCAATGTTTTTAGGGGTTGGTTCACCCAGTTCGTGATCCTCGGGAGCGGTTCAAGTTATTTTTAATTATTAATGTAATAATTTAGTTAATTGCTTGCTTTAAAATGTCAAAACCAATCCACTTTAGCGTGTTTAATTAATTATGCATTATGATTGTATATTTTAATTAAATAGAAAATGTATATGCATAAAGTATGTCATATAGATTTAAAATCCCACCATAGGCTAAGCATGTTTCATGCATTCAAAGTATGTTATAAGTGTTATCATGTATAGTATGAATGTTGAGGGTTCTATGAGTGATAGATATAAATTGTTATATTATTGCATGGAATGGATGATTATATAATTGTTATATAAAGCATGTTAGATGCATGTTATAGGTTATTTTCAACGTCCTAAAACGAGATAGACGTTAAAATCTATAATAATGATAAATGCATGCTCACTTAGGGTTATGAACAAGGCACGATCAATTTTAATAGTTAAAATATGTCGATGTCTTATAAAATCGCGGTTACAAGAAAGCTCACCTGACACGATCTTGTCTAAGGCTGGAGGTACTTAAGTTGACGGTTTACGGAACACCTAGTACTGGGAGATCGGACCAGTACTTGAGCTTAGTTAGCCCAGTTTTATAACCATGCTTGAGTGATATAAGTTTTAGAAAAATCACATAGACTTAAGTTATATTTAATTAGCCGGAATATACCTTAAGTAATGAGTATACCCAACCGTAAAAAATACGTAGTGGGAGGAAAAAGGTATATGAGATACATCGTTTTCCTTTCACACTCTCTAAAAAATTCACACCGTGAGATTCATTCTTGGTCTCATGTCACCTTGGGAAGTTATTTGCATGAGTCAATAACAAGGTGAATAGAGAAAGTATTTATAGTAAGTGGGAGAAGGAAGTATATCAACACGTCCTATGGTCTCCACCACTAGGTTGAACCGTGAGATTCTCATGTTCCGCCTGCATGTTGCCCTAGAGCAACTCCCTATTCGGAAGGTCATAACATGGGAGTCGAAACAATGCAAACTCCAGAAATGGATAGGATTTCTTAGGTCCATTCCCAACTTTGGCTTTTTTATTCGATAGCGTTTTTAAGGGTTGGTTCACTCGGTTCATGATCCTCGGGAGCAGTTCATTGTAATAGTTTAGTTAATTACTAGCTTTAAAATGCCAAAACCAATCCACTTTAGCGTGTTTAATTATTTATGCATTATGAATGTATGTTTTAATGAAATAGAAAATGTATATGCATAAAGTATGTCATATAGATTTAAAATCCCACAATATGCTAAGCATGTTTCATGCATTCCAAGTATGTTATAAGTGTTATAATGTATAGTATGCATGTTGAGGGTTCCATGAGTGATAGATATAAATTGTTATATTATTGCATGGAATGGATGATTATATAATTGTTATATAAAGCATGTTTGATGCATGTTTCAACGTCATAAAATGAGATAGACGTTAAAGTCTTTAATAAAGATAAGTGCATGCTCACTTAAGTTAAGAACCGAGCACAATCAATTTTAATAGTTAAAATAGGTCGATGTCTTATAAAATTGCTATTACAAGAAAGCTCACCTGGCACAATCTTGTCTAAGACTGGAGGTACTTAAGTTGACGGTTTACGAAACACCTACTACCTGGAGATCGAACCAGTACTTGACCTTAGTTAGCCAAGTTTTATGAGCATGCTTCAGTGATATAAGTTTTAGAAAAAAAACCTAGACTTAAGTTATATTAAATTAGCTGGAATATACCTAAGTAATGAGTATACCCAACCATCTAAAATACTTAGTGGGAGGAAAAAGGTATATGAGATACATCGTTTTCCTTTTACGCTCTCTGAAAATTTCACACCGCGAGATTCATGCTCGACCTCGTGTTGCCCTAGGAGCGTCCTCCATTCAGATAGTATTTGCATAAGTCAATAACAAGGTGAATAGAGAAAATATTTATAGTAAGTGGGAGAAGGAAGTATATCAACACGTCCTATGGTCTCCACCACTAGGTTGCACTGTGAGATTCCCATGTTCCGCTTGCATGTTGCCCTAGAGCAACTACCCATTCGGAGGGTCGTAACATGGGAGTCGAAACAACGTAAACTTCAGAAATGGATAGGATTTCTTAGGTCCATTCCCAACTTTGGTTTTTTTATTTTCGATAGCATTGTTGGGACCGATCTCTGAGGTTTGAAATTGGTGGGTCACACTTACGTAGAATTACTAAGAGTTAGTATATTCTTGATCAAACTAGCGATAACTAAAACACTATAGGAACAAGAGTTATTCTGGGATTAGTGTTTAAGTCAAGAATATCTTGGTTTAATCGAGTGATTGACTACCCCTCGGTAGAAATTGCTCTAACTTACTAAAATATCGTTGCAAATTAATAATTTTTAGGTACATTGTTACATTTGCTAAACTTGATTGGATTAAACAGGATTTAAATCAAATCACTAATAGAATTTTTTTTATATCACAGCATGACAAACTCAACAGTACAATTACTCGCTTTTGAGAAATTAAACGGCAACAATTACGCAACCTGGAAATAACACCAAAACACAATACTTGTAATTGATGATTTAAGGTTTGTTTTAACTGAGGAATGTCCTCCAAACCCCAGCTCAAATGCAAACAGAACAGTTTGGGATGCATATGACAGATGAACAAAGGCAAATGACAAAGCCCGAGTGTACATTTTAGCCAGCCTATCTGATGTTTTGGCTAAGAAACACAACATCATGGGTTCTACTAAAGAGATTAGGGAATCTTTGAAATGGATGTTTGGACAACCGTTCTTCTCCCTTAGACATGACGCCATAAAATACATTTACAACTACCGTATGAAAGAAGGAACCTCAGTTAGATAACATGTCCTGGACATCATTGTCCATTTCAATGTGGCAGAAGAAAATGGAGATGTCATTGATGAGAAGAGTCAAGTCAGTTTTATCATGGAGTCTCTTCCGAAGAGCTTCTTCCAGTTCCGCACAAATATGATGATGAACAAGATAGAATATAACTTGACTGCTCTTCTCAATGAGCTACAGACTTATCAGTCCCTCTTAACGAACAAGGGACAAATAGGAGAAGCAAATGTTGTTATCTCTAATAAATTACTACGAGGATCGTCCTCCAAAAATAAGTTAGGACCTTCAACTTCTAAAAGTGTTTAGATAAAGAAGAAGGGTAAAGGGAAAAATAAGATTTCTACTGACCCCAAACACAAGGTTCAAAAAGCAGATAAAGGAAAATGTTTCCATTGCAACGAAAACGGGCACAAGAAGAGAAATTGCCCAAAATACCTTGCAGAGAAAAAAGTCGAAAAGACACAACAAGGTAAATATGGTTTACTCGTTGTAGAAATATGTTTAGTAGAGTATGACAAGTCAACTTGGATACTAGATTCTTGGGCCACTAATCATATTTGTTTTTTTTACCAGAAAACTAGCTCCTAGCGAATGCTTGCGGACGGCGAGATAACACTTAAGGTTGGAACAGGAAAGGTTGTCTCAGCAAGATCAATACGAAATTTAAAATTGTTTTTTTGTAGATAAATTCATTATATTAGATAATGTACTTTTTGTTCCTGGAATGAAAAGAAATTTAATATCTATCTCTTGTTTGTTAGAAAAATTGTATAAAAAAATCTTTTGAAATCAATGAAGTGTTCATTTGCAAAAGAGGTATTCATATTTGTTCTGCAAAACTAGAAAACAACTTATATAGGTTAAAACCGAGTGAAACAAAAGCAATTTTAAATACCGAGATGTTTAAAACAGTTGAAACTCAAAATAAACGACAAAAGATTTCTCCTAATACCTATCTTTGGCACTTAAGACTAGGCCACATTAATTTCAATTGGATTAAGAGATTGGTTAAAAGAGGACTTCTAAATGAGTTAGAAGACAACTCTTTACCTCCATGTGAGTCTTGTCTTGAGGGTAAAATGACTAAACGATTATTTTTTGAAAAATGTTATAGAGCCAATTAAATCTTAGAACTCGTGCATACAGATCTCTGTGGTCCAATGAATGTCAAAGCACGAGGAGTGTATGAATATTTCATCAGTTTTATTGATGAGTATTCAAGGTATGACTATCTTTACCTAATGCATCACAAATCTGAAGCTCTTGAAAAATTCGGAGAGTATAAGACTGAGGTTGAGAATCTATTAGGTAAAACTATTAAAGCACTTCGATTAGATCGAGATGGAGAGTATATGGACTTAAGATTTCAGGACTATATGATAGAACATGGAATAACGTCTCAACTCTCAGCCCCTGGTATCCCTCAATAGAATAGTGTATCAGAAAGGAGAAATAGAACTCTGTTAGACATGGTTCGGTCAATGATGAGTTTCACTCAATTACCTTATCCGTTTTGGGGATATGTAGTGGAGACTGCTACATATATTTTGAACACGGTTCCTTCTTAGAATGTTTCAGAAACGCTTATGAGTTATGGAAAGGGCGTAAAGATAGTTTACGTCACTTCAGAATTTGGGGATGCTTAGCACATGTGTTGTTGCAAAACTCCAAGTAATTAGAACGTCGTTCAAAATTATATATATTCGTAGGATACCCCAAGGAGACGAAATGTGGTTTTTTTTATGACCCTAAAGAAAATAGAGTGTTTGTATCAACAAACGCTATATTCTTTGAGGAAGACCATGTAAGAAATCATCAGCCTCACAGCAAACTAGTATTAAGTGAGATTTCTAAAGAAGATACTGATAAAACAACAAGAGTTGTTGATTACGCTGGTCCTTCAACAAGAGTTGTGGATGGAGCTGCACTTCTGGTCAATCACTTCCTTCTCAAGAGTTGATAATGTCTCGACGTAGTAGGAGGGCTATAACTCAACCCAATCGTTACTTGGGTTTGGCAGAAACTCAAGTCATCATACCTGATGATGGCGTTGAGGATCCATTGACCTATAAACAGGCAATGAATAAGGAAGANAAGTTCATTCAAGGGTGAAGCAATTGTACTAAAATTCTTAATGAACCTACGGTAGAAACTTGTAAGACCATGAAAACTTCTTACCTCACTTAAATTTTTAGGTTTTGCCAATCTTTTATAGCCTTCACTTTCTCCTCATCAACCTCAACACCGTTAGATGAAACTACAAACACAACAAAGTTAACTTTTTCCATGCAAAAGCTACATTTCTTTAAATTTACATACAAACATTCGTTTCTTAAAGTAGTCAAAACATTGCGTACATGGGTAATATGATCATCTAAAGATTTAGAGTAAACAAGGATGTCATCAAAATAAACAACCACAAACTTACCTAAGTATTCTCGTAAGACATGGTTCATTAGTCTCATGAATGTACTAGGTGCATTAGTTAATCCAAAAGACATAACCAACCATTCATAAAGACCATACTTGGTTTAAAAAAAAAAATTCCACTCATCCCCAATATGCATGCGAATTTGATGTTAACTCGATTTTAAATCAATCTTAGTAAGAAGACTACATCCATGCAATTCATCAAGCATATCATCTAATCTGGGAATTGGATGCCTATACTTTATAGTTATCTTGTTTATAGCCCTACAATCAACACACATACNTAATTGAACCTTGAGGTATGGAAATTTCTTGGTCGTGGTTCATATCACCCATGTGTACCCATAAGAAGTTACAAAATGTAGAAGAAATTAGATAGGTAATAGAAACCTCATCGTATTTCTAAAATAGTTAATGTTGGCAAAAAGGGAGAAGGCACGCGTTAGACGACGTTGACAATAGTGAGTCTGAAGCTCAGTAGGACAAGTGGAAAATGCAGAGCAGAGAGAATCGTTCAGCTACTAATTGTGACATGCATGTAGGTTAACCCGATCCCTGAACCTGGATTCGATCAAAAGCTTGCGTGTGCAACTTGTTAACCTTCGATCCTAACAAAAAATGCAACTTGAACCCGATCTAATGACTTAATGAGTAACCGAGATCTACAAAAAAGCATCATGCGTGAAATTGCACGTGAAAAGCCTTTCCTGACGTGTGTAAGCGCATGTGAGTCTCATTTTGTTCGTTCGACCTCCGTATGTCAGTTTTTTTTCTTGACTTCAATATTAAAATAATTATGCTTGATTTAGGATCAATGAGATAAATTCCAAAAATTCTTGAACTCCAAACATGTGGAATAGCTGGCTCAAGAAGGTAAACGTCATTCAAGTAAGTAATCACATAGACTTTAGGCAAGTAATACTTGTAGAGATCACTAGGACATGATAGCATGCGAGCATTCCTTAACTTAGGTGGTAAAAAATACATGTTAACGACCTCAGAAAAGCTTTTTTTTTTTTTTTTTTAATGAGTATGTATTGTTTGTATGTCTTTTATGTATTATATGCATGATTAAAATACAAATTGAGCAATATGGATGAGTATGTTATGCATGATGGAAGAAATTACCAAAATGC
>NW_019272206.1:97342-98614 GCF_002738345.1 Cucurbita maxima
TCTCCTTAGCCACTTAAACGATCAAAGTTGGGTGGAAAACTTTATTATTTTTAGTTTCATAATGTTTGGAATTGTCAAATGGTCAAATTGACTTCGTCTTTGGTGGAGATTTAAGGGGATCAGGATTAAATCCTGGCCACAAACGTCACTTATGGGGAGTATAAATACCAAGAAATTGTTATGTAAAAATCAAATTTGTGGATGAATGAAATTGAGATCTCAAATTTAGATGTTTCCTTAGAAATCGGAACATCTTTTTTGTCATTTATAAGTTTCAAGCAATTCTTCTGGTAGAATTGCATCCGAGCCATTCAATCAAGCCTTGATTAAGTTTGATTGCGGAGTGACTCGATTTAGAACAAGGTTACCAAATCTTGCTTCTAGATCTTCGATCGTAAGAGGTAATCTAATTGTAGCCTTATCTCTTGGTTGATCCAAATTTTGTATAAGGAAGTGTTAATTACTTTGATTCAAGTGTTCTTGCTTCAAAAAAGCATGATTCGTTGGATTGAGGATTAGAGTTGCCTTATAAAAATACCGTAGGATAGTGAGCGGTGGTAGAAAGTGTAGACCTGTGTTTACCCAAAGATGTGATTAAAGGCCCCTAATAAAATGGTAGATCTCCACGACTCCAAAGAATGACCAAGGTAACTATCTAGGCTATGAGATGCGTGAATGTACGCTATCTTTAGACCCATCCAATCCCTTTCCACTACAATATTAGTACTATTGAGGTAACCACATGCTAGTTAGGGTAGTTTGAGCTTCTAGTCTGCTGAATGGCCAATGGTCTCTTGAATATGGCCACTATGTTGTTAACCTGTTTTTTAGAAAGGGAGTGTGGGATAACATGAGATAGCCTAATTGCTGGCTAATGGAGAAGTATCACATCCCCCAAATATAGGTGACTCTCTGGCCCTAAGGAACAAACCGACCAACCTCTTTTCCAAGATGTTCATACTGGAAACCACCGTATTGTCTGATTAAAATTTTATGAGGACGTTCCTCAACCTAGGTATTCGATCCCTCACTGCACAAGCAAAGCAAGTTTCTATGGTCAAAGAATAGAAAGATGGTACAACTAAGCAAGAAAAGTAGCATCTAGGCCGTTACTTCAACTTCCTTTTACACGTTGGTACAAGTAGCATCGAGCCAGGCCTAGGCCAACTAGGGTTGTGTGAACGAGAGTTCATTTTGATTATCTTGCATAGTAGATCCGTCAAAAGAGGGGACGTAGGATTATGAGGGTAATCTTAATAGTTTACAAGCATA
>NW_019272207.1:0-12816 GCF_002738345.1 Cucurbita maxima
TCTAATTCATTTTGGATTAGAAAGAACAATAAACGAGGTTTTCAAATAGTTATCAAATTGTTCCGTCATGCAATAAAAAAAAACAAGAGCTGTTTTAAATGAACCTTATTTAGCTGATCTAGATCTCTTGGTGGTGGTTTGGTTTAAGGTTTTGTTTATGATGCTTATGAATCAAATAATTATGTTTGGTGTAGTATGAAAAATGTTATAAGAAAGAATGGACCTCACATATTCATGATGATGTACGCACATAGAGACCAGTAAGGAGTTGACCAATTCATCTTACGATCATGTATAAAATTATGATTGATGAATACGATTTGAGGAGCAAAGTGATGAGGAATGATGTAACACCCAAAAAATAAAGGAAATTAGCTCCAATAAGAACAAGCAGCCATGTAAGATCCAAATGATTCAAGGAAAGAAATGAAGAGGATTAAGCAAGGACAAGAGTCTCAATCAAGTCATTTCTATAGGGTTAGAAGTAATTTTAAGAATTTATGGCCCTTCGACGAAGATTGGAAAGGAAAAAGTAGGTGAAAAGGGCAAAAGGTCATTTTTCAATGACCGAAGATCTTTCTTGATTTTTAATTCCTTATCTAGAAGGAATTTCAAGAGGGTCTGAAAAATTACTAGCCACATCTAAGGGAGGAAGGATTTTAAGAAAAATTATGGATTTTTTTTTTTTAGAAAAATAATAATAATTTATTCAAAATGTGGAAAATTACTAAAATACCTCTGAAGTTTCACTTAATTACAAAATTGTAATTAAAGAAAATCTGCAACCAGATTTGGTTGCAGAACCATCCCGCAGAAGAAAATCAATCGTATATTCACATCCAATCGTTGGATTGAGCTGCTATTTGGACATGTTTAACAAGACTCAAGGGTCCGTAGATCCAACGGTTAAAGTTGAAAATCAATGTCGGTAGCACCTTCATCGCTATGTCGTTTCATCGTTCAACTCTTTGCCTTTCTTTGCTACCGTTTCTAATCTTTACTTGCTGCGAGTGCTAGCAGGACTCGTACGCTAGTAATCTTTGCCACTGGACTTAATGTTTCATCATAGTCTAGTCCATATTGTTGAGAAAATCCTCGAGCTACGAGTCGAGCCTTGTATCTCTCGATTGATCCATCCAGTCGATGCTTTATTTTGTAGACCCACTCGCAAGAGATGGGTTTGACATCTCCTAGTCTTGGCACTAGTTTTCAAGTTTGATTCTGCTCCAGGGCTATAGTTCCTTCTTTAATTGCTTCTGCCAAAGTGAGTTTTATGATGCCTCTTCATATGTCTCTGGTTCGCAAGCTCTATCTTCTACCATATCTGCATTTGCATACTTATGATTTGGCCTTCGGATTCCATTTGATCGCCTAACTTGTTGATGTGTCGTTTCATTTTTATCATATACGCTTGATTGAGTCGGCTCTTGCCTGTCTTTGGTTGGGGAAACTTGTTTTCATGTCCCTTAGTATCTCAAATGGTAAGATGAATCCGAGCTTTGGTTGGGGAAACTTGTTGATCACATGGGCAGCAGTTCGCATTACTGTAGGTTTCTGGAGTTTGCGTTACTTCCGACTCCCATGTTACGACCCTCCGAATGGGTAGCTTCTCTGGGGCAACATGCAGGCAGAACATGGGACTCTCACGGTGCAACATAGTGGAGGAGACCATAGGATGTGTTGATATACTTCCTTCTTCCACTTACTATAAATACTTTCTCTATTCACCTTGTTATTGACTCATGCAAATACCTTCCGAATGGAGGCCGCTCTCAGGGCGACACGAGGCCNTATGAAATTATGGTAGCATAGAGTACATTCACTTTATGTAATGATAAGAAATGGTAATGTAATGTATGAAATGAACAAAGATATGCATTGCACCAAAGATATATGCCCATATTTTAATTGGGATAGCGTGGTAAGTGCTAGGCTGCTCTCATCATCTATGGGAGGTTCGTTGGCGAACCCTACCCATAGGACAATCTAGTCACCCAAGGTTAGGGAAGTGATCCCCTATGCTTGTCAACTATTAAGATTATCCTCATAATCCTACGTCCCCTCTTTTGACAGATCTACTATGCAAGATAATCAAAATGAACTATCGTTCACACAATCCTAGTTGGCCTAGGTCTAGCTCGACAGTACTTGTACCAAAGTGTAAAAGGAAGTTGAAGTAACGGCCGAGATGCTACCTTTTCTTACTTAATTTGTACCATCTTTCTATTCTTTGACCATGGAAACTTGCTTGGCTTATGCAGCGAGGGATTGAATACCTAGGTTGAGGCACGTCTTCAAAAAATTCTAATCAGACAATACGGTGATTTCTAGTATGAACATCTTGGAAAAGAGGTTGGTTTCTTCGTTACGGCCAGAGAGTCACCTATATTTGGGGGATGTGATACTTCTACATTAGCCTTGGTCATTATTTGGAGTCGTGGAGATATACTTTTTTATTATAGGCCTCTAATCACATCTTTGAGTAAACACATGTCTAGATTTTTTATTACCGCTGACTATCCTACGGCATTTTGATAAGGCAAACATATCCTCAATTCAACGAATCATGCTTTTGTTGAAGCAAGAACACTTGAATCAAAGTAATTAACACCTCCTTATACAAAATTCAAATCAACCAAGAGATAAGGCTAGAATTAGATTACATCTTACTATAAAAGCATGATTTGGTAACCTTGTTCTAAATCGAGTCACTCCGCAATCAAACTTAATCAAGACTTGATTGAATGGCTCGGATACAATTCTACCACAAGAATTGCATGAAACTTAGAAGTGACAAATATGATGTTCCAATTTCTAAGAAAACTTCTAAATTTAAGATCTCAATTTCATTCCTCCACGAATTTGATTTTTACATAACAATTTCTTGGTATTTATACTCCCTATAAATGACGTTTGTGGCCATGTTTTAATCCCGATCCCCTTAAATTTGCACAAAAGATGAAGTCAATTTGACAATTTGACAATTCCAAACATTATGAAATTAAAAATAATAAAGTTTATCACCCAACTTTGATATGTTTAAGTGGCTAAGGAGACAGACATTCTTCATTCTTATCATATTTAGTCCACTAGAAATCTATGGACTTTATCAAGATTCTGCACACGCTATCGCATTCTAATCTTATCAAGATTCTCTAGTGCTTGCGAAGCACATGTCGCTCTTACCAATTCTAATTTCCTACGCAATGGAAAGCATAGAAAACGACATTCATACGAAATTTTATCATAGGGGCATTTTGGAAATTTCTTCCATCATGCATAATGTACTCATCCATATTGATCAATTTGTATTTTAATCATGCATATAATACATAAAATACATACATACAATACATACTCACAAAAAAAAAAAAAAAGCTTTTTGAGGTCGTTAACATGTATTTTTGACCATCTAAGTTAAGGAATGCTCGCATGATATCATGTCCTAGCGATCTCTACAAGTATTACTTGCCTAAAGTCTATGTGGTTACTTACTTGAATGACGTTTACCTTCTTGAGCCAGCTATTCCACGTGTTTGGAGCTCAAGAATTTATGGAATTTCTCTCGTAGATACTAATTTAAGCATAATTATGTTAATATCGAAGTCAAGAAAAAAAAACTAACAAACGGAGGTCGAACGAACAAAATGAGACTCACATGCGCTACACATGTCGAGAAAGGGTTTTCACGTGCAATTTCACGCATGGTGGTTTTTTGTAGATCTCGGTTACTCATTAAGTCATTGGATCGGTTTCAAGTTGCATTCTTTGTTAGGGTCGAAGGTTAACGAGTTGCACACGCAAGCTTTTTGATCGAATCCAGGTTCAAGGATCGGGTTAACCTACATGCATGTCATAATTAGTAGCTGAACGATTCTCGTTTTATGACGTTGTTAACCTTAAGTGAGCATGCATTTATCTTTGTTATATATTTTAACGTCTATCTCGTTTTATGACGTTGAAAATAACCTATAACATGCATCTAACATGCTTTATATAACAATTATATAATCATCCATTCCATGCAATAATATAACAATTTATATCTGTCCCTCATGGAACCCTAAACATGCATACTACACATTGTAACACTTATAACATACTTGTAATGCATGAAACATGCTTAGCCTAGGGTGAGATTTTAAATCTATATGGCATACTTTATGCATATACCTTTTCTATTTAGTTAAAACATACATGCACAATACATAATTAATTAAACACACTAAAGGGGATTGGTCTTGGCATTTTAAAGCAAACAATTAACTAAATTAGTACATTAATAATTAAAAATAACTTGAATCGTTCCCGAGGATCACGAACAGGCCGAACCAACCCTTAAAAGCGTTGAACCGGACCCCAACTACTACCGTTGAGCTAGGTCATGAGATATTATGAAAATTAGACTAGGTGAAGGACCCGAACGACCATAATAGAAAATTAATTTCCATATTATACTTTTACTTTTTTTAATTCAAAATTTTAGAGAGCAATAACGGAGACTAGGTTTCAAGCATATATTTTTCAATTTAAAAACTAACACGGTTATGAATCATGATTCTATTTTTATTAGAAACAATTTAACCACAGTAAAAAAGAATTAATTAATAATAACTAATCCCTTCCCTCCCCAAACCCTCACACAACTACTGCCCTAAAATACTCAACAAAATCTTCTCCCAAAATCATATGTTACAAAAAAGGAATAAAGAAAGAAAGAATTAGAAATACAAACAAATGGGTTGGTTTATTTATTTATTTATTTTTTGGTTATTACCGATCAACTGTTATCTTCCATTACACTCTTTTTCAACTATAAAAAGTGAAACAAATGAAGCACAAATGTGTTCATACACATCTCTTTTCCTCTCCCATTTCAACCATATGAGTTTATTTTCAACGCTTGCACTTTCTCTCTTAATTTCATTGTTCTTTGCTAACCAATTCACTACCGTAGAAGGATCATTCCTCCAAAATCCAAATATTATGGTCAAGATAACAAATGCTCTAAAATCTAAAAATCAGCTCACTGTTCACTGCAAATCTAGCGATGATGACTTGGGAGTCCACAAGCTGGCACCCTGGGCCAGCTACGACTTCAGTTTTCGTCCAAACTTATGGGGCACGACATTGTTTTACTGTTCCTTCCAATGGCATGACTCGTTTCATTACTTCAATGTCTACCTAGATAAGAGAGATAGAGATAATTGTGAAAGTAGTCTATGTTCGTGGCATATGAGTGAGGAAAATGTCTGTATGTTCAACTATAAAACCGATAATTATGATATTTGCTACAACTGGTCAGGTAAAAAATCCATCTATCCATAAATTTGAAAGATTGATTTTAATATTGAAATAAATAAATGTTTTTGATATGTTGTTCATGTGCGATTTCTTTTTCTTTTTCCTTTTTTTTTTTTTTTTTTTTTTTTTTTTTTTTGCTTTGTTTTAAAGCTTGATATGATTAGTACGAGTGATATATAAACCATGTTAATTGCCTATGGACATAGATTATAATATGAAATTTTGTTAACTTATTTTGCTCATGATTGATAATCAAAACAACTATATGAGATGCGACATTGCATTAGAAGAATTTTGACGTAGGGTAAAGGTAAGGTAGAGCCTTAGGCTTGGCCTAGAGTAGAGCCAAGTCGGTTAGAGTTGTTACATGTATGATTGAACAAAGTTTAGTTTTTATACAAGTCATGTTCGGTTGGTGGCAAACCTTGTCTAAAGTCTAATGAAGCCATAAAGTCAGGTAAAAAAAGGTTTTTCATGATCGTGTCAAAATCATGACGTTGTATGGTTGAAAACGTACGACTGTGATAGTATTCAAAAATGCTAACACAATGTACGGGGAGGTCCATCGAACCAAGTTCACAACCAATTGTTATTAGAAGACAAGTCACCGTGTAGTAGTCCCATTTATTGAAGTTCCAACTTTGAGAGAAATTGATGGAAAATGTTGGGTTTCTATAAGGAAATAATAACACAAATATATGATATAAAAGACACCTTACATTCTGTCATAAATGATAAGGTAATAATATAAACATTTTCATTGAGAAATGACATATTAGAGGTGGGAAATACAGACTTACCATAATAAGACATTTCGCAACTCGATCATAGATGGTAAAATAACAATTTAAAGGTTCGTTATTTTTTAAAACAAATTGAGACCCAAGAGTTTCCAAAATTTCTAATTCATTTTGGATTAGAAAGAACAATAAACGAGGTTTTCAAATAGTTATCAAATTGTTCCGTCATGTAATAAAAAAAAAAAAAAACAAGAGCTGTTTTAAATGAACCTTGTTTAGCTGATCTAGATCTCTTGGTGGTGGTTTGGTTTAAGGTTTTGTTTATGATGCTTATGAATCAAATAATTATGTTTGGTGTAGTATGAAAAATGTTACAAGAAAGAATGGACCTCACATATTCATGATGATGTACGCACATACAGACCAGTAAGGAGTTGACCAATTCATCTTACGATCATGTATAAAATTATGATTGATGAATACGATTTGAGGAGCAAAGTGATGAGGAATGATGTAACACCCCAAAAAATAAAGGAAATTAGCTCCAATAAGAACAAGCGGCCATGTAAGATCCAAATGATTCAAGGAAAGAAATGAAGAGGATTAAGCAAGGACAAGAGTCTCAATCAAGTCATTTCTATAGGGTTAGAAGTAATTTTAAGAATTTATGGCCCTTCGACAAAGATTGGAAAGGAAAAAGTAGGTGAAAAGGGCAAAAAGGTCATTTTTCAATGACCGAAGATCTTTCTTGATTTTTAATTCCTTATCTAGAAGGAATTTCAAGAGGGTCTGAAAAATTACTAGCCACATCTAAGGGAGGAAGGATTTTAAGAAAAATTATGGATTTTTTTTTTAGAAAAATATAATAATTTATTCAAAATGTGGAAAATTACCAAAATATCTGTGAAGTTTCACTTAATTACAAAATTGTAATTAAAGAAAATCTGCAACCAGATTTGGTTGCAGAACCATCCCGCAGAAGAAAATCAATCGTATATTCACATCCAATCGTTGGATTGAGCTGCTATTTGGATATGTTTAACAAGACTCAAGGGTCCGTAGATCCAACGGCTAAAGTTGAAAACCAATGTCGGTAGCACCTTCATCGCTATGTCGTTTCATCGTTCAACTCTTTGCCTTTATTTGCTACCGTTTCTAATCTTTACTTGCTGCGAGTGCTAGCAAGACTCGTACGCTAGTAATCTTTGCCACTGGACTTAATGTTTCATCATAGTCTAGTCCATATTGTTGAGAAAATCCTCGAGCTACGAGTCGAGCCTTGTATCTCTTGATGTATCGTATTTTCCACTTGTTATATCACAGCACTTCCATCCTTTCCTTTGATTTTCGTATCCAACAAATATACACTTGACTGTTTTCTTGTCAAACTTGCTACCTAGATGGTCAGGCAAAAATACATAGCAAATAATCCGAAGTAACTAACTGTAGGTTTCATGTCCCTTAGTATCTCAAATGGTAAGATGAATCCGAGCTTTGGTTGGGGAAACTTGTTGATCACATGGGCAGCAGTTCGCATTACTGTAGGTTTCTGGAGTTTGCGTTACTTCCGACTCCCATGTTACGACCCTCCGAATGGGTAGCTTCTCTGGGGCAACATGCAGGCAGAACATGGGACTCTCACGGTGCAACATAGTGGTGGAGACCATAGGATGTGTTGATATACTTCCTTCTTCCACTTACTATAAATACTTTCTCTATTCACCTTGTTATTGACTCATGCAAATACCTTCCGAATGGAGGCCGCTCTCAGGGCGACACGAGGCCGAGCATGAACCTCACGGTGTGAATTTTTTAGAGAGCGTAAAAAGAAAACGATGTATCTCATATACATTTTTCCTCCCACTAGGTATTTTAGACGGTTGGGTATACTTATTACTTAGGTATATTCCAGCATATTAAATATAACCTAAGTCTAAGTGATTTTTAACTTTGATGTCTAGGTGGCTTTTCATTTTAAAAAAAAAAAATCCTTACATCACTCACGCATGCTCATAAAACTGGGCTAACTAAGCTCAAGTACTGGCTCGATCTCCAGGTAGCAGGTGTTCCATAAACCGTCAACTTAAGTACCTCCAGCCTTAGACAAGATCGTGCCAGGTGAGCCTTCTTGTAACCGCAGTTTTACAAGATATCGACCTATTTTAACTATTAAAATCGATCGTGCTTGGTTGTTAACCTTAAGTGAGCATGCATTTATCTTTGTTATATATTTTAACGTCTATCTCGTTTTATGACGTTGAAAATAACCTATAACATGCATCTAACATGCTTTATATAACAATTATATAATCATCCATTCCATGCAATAATATAACAATTTATATCTGTCCCTCATGGAACCCTAAACATGCATACTACACATTGTAACACTTATAACATACTTGTAATGCATGAAACATGCTTAGCCTAGGGTGGGATTTTAAATCTATATGGCATACTTTATGCATATACATTTTCTATTTAGTTAAAACATACATGCACAATACATAATTAATTAAAGCATCTGGCATCTGGCATGAGATGGGGAGAAGTATGGACTTATTTTTGATGAGTCGTAAGGATCGAGAAGGCATGTCCAAGAATTTTGGAATCTCATTTGAATTTTTGCAGGTTTTTTGGCGACCGAGCCAAATGTGCATATATATATAAATATAAATATATATTTATTTTTGTATCGTTACAAGATCGGTCAACAACACGGGTCTCACCCTTTAATCATCTCTAACAAATCTTCTGTGTTCAAACTACTATAGGCGTTCAATCCTAGGTTACCATCTAGGCAAACAGATATGCTCTCTCTAGTCTTAATTTGTTTCATCTACTTACTCTTTGTGGGGAGAATCACACATTTAATAATCTTACTTATCCATGGGGAGATAACATCATTGAAGGGCATGAGTTAATTGAGAGGTTTTCAACATTTATGTTCTCAAGTGATTTTATGCATAATTTTCTTCTTAAAATAGAGAGAGAGAATGATTGTTTGAGGTGCACTATTGAAATTGACTCTACTAGTTAATCCTAAAATAATTTAATCTAATTCAACGAGTTAAGCCTAAAATAATTTAATTTTACTCCTAAGAATTTAAACCATTTAAGCCTAATTTTCTTAAAGTAATTTAAATTTACTTATAATAATTTGAACGGACTAAGTTTTACTATGCATAAATACTTCACATTTAACTCTAAAAATTTAAATTAGGTAAAAGGTAGTTACACTAACTTTAAACGCTTCTGAAAAATTGAAATTAGGAGAAAATGGATCGAGCGTATCAGACAGAAGCCAAATCAGGCTAAATGCTAGCCTTAAGCCGTCAGAAAGTGTAATATCCGACTAGCTTGACCGTTCACGTGGGATGCTAAAATGGAGTGAGGAATCTCCCTTTTGTAGTGGAGGCCAACACCCACTTCTCAACATTTATTAGACTACCCATTTTTTTTTAATTCTAATATTTTGGGAGATTAAACCAGCCCAATAAGTTTAGAGTTCTTATAAAGATTTTAAATCTAAGCTATTTTTACTTGAACTTGTTTTAAAAAACTTCACGACCAGTATGTATCAATCACAAGTTAAAAGTATCATCATTACTCACCTCAACTATTTTCTTAATTTGAATATAAAGGACATGTGCTCAATCGAATTTTCACCTCTGGATGAAATGCCTATTTTCAAAATTTTAATATCGTTTATAAATTAAAGTTAAAAAAACAATGATTTTTTTTTTTATGGACGGTGGGCGAATGTTTCTTAACAAGAGAATAATAAAATTGAAAATAGTTACTCAACACACATAGGTACTATAATTTTAACAAGAAACAAAAAAAAAATCCTACAACTTTCATATATCTCATTAAAAGTTTCACTTGATATATTGTAGCTTCACGGTCTTTTTTGATGTCATGATCCGATTTTCGAGGCTTCGAATGTTGGACCCAACACAAAAGACGAAGACAAAAGGAAAGAAAATAAAAAAAAGTAAATAAAATAAAAGATAAATTTTGATAAAACTTTAATTGAAATAAATACAAGCTAACAGTAAAATTAAATAAAAAGTTATATCCAAAAAGAAACATGGAAAAATTGGTTGGGGATATAGTTTAGGATAGAAAAAAAAAATGAAAGATTCAAATACAAAAATGAACTGATGCTCTAGAACGACCCCCTCCATGACTGTACATCTCTTAGATGCTCCTCCACCTCAACCAACAACTTGTGAGACCTAAACGTAAAAAAGGAAAAGGGGTGAATATACAAATATACTATGAAACCAACCTATTTGTAGGCTCTTATCTTAGCCTTGATCTAGAAAAAGACCATAAACTTAACACTGGGCTCGAGGGGTATTATTCTTGTTGTGTTTATCTTAGATAGCTAGCTTAACCTACGCAGCGGTAATCGATATATGAAGTTAACGTGCAACCTTAACGATTTCTCTGTATCAAGTTGGCACAATGAGTGCTAGCCTACTTATCATCCAAAGGTGGTTGTTGGTAAACCCATCCAACAACTAGAAACTCGTACTTAAAAATAATTAATTTTCTCCTATTCTATATACGATCTTGGAGTTTTTTTTTTTTTTTGTTGGCCCACATTTGTTAGGGAGGAGAACAAACCACCATTTATAAGGGGTGGAAACCTTCCCATAGCAAACGCGTTTTAATGCCTTGAGGGGAAGCTCGAAAGAGAAATCCCAAAGAGGACAATATCTGCTAGCGGTGGATCTGAGCTGTTACGATTGGTATCAAGGCAGTCGTGGTTTTTATTCTATAGACTTTTTTTTTCCTAGAATAGAGAGTCGTACACCTCTGTGACTCAGCTCGACGACATGCCTCGCCGCGAACAGGTATGTAGTCTAACCTTGTTTAATAGGTTATAATATGATGTAACGCCACTAAGAACTTGATTTATGTTTTGGGTTAACGCCTTAGGGTGTTAAAAGGGAATATTCCTTCTATATGTTAATGCTAGATTCGAGTTATTGTGAGGAGGTCAAGAGGGGTCATGTTTTAGTTTACTGGCCTTAGGAAGACAAAAAGGTGACTCCGCAGAGTACGTAACGTCCAACCTATAGAAATGTATATGAGACTTTTTAAGGTCCAGTACGAGATGATATACCTATGACCATGCCTCCGTGGAGACCACGTAGTAGGCCTAGACAGTATAGAGTTGTCTTGGTGCAAACCACATAGTAGACCCAAACAATATTCATTCTTACAAGTAAGGGCGGCCGTGGTAGAAATTAAGCAACTCTCAAGCAAACCATTTTCACGAGTGAGTTTGGTTAAGTTGGTAGTCAAGAAATAAAATTCACCAACAGAGAGAGTGAAGCTATGGAGGCCATGGTCAAGGTTTGTTGGAGTCTTCATAAGATAAATTCAGGTTTATGGACTTCAATAAGTGAGATGTACGATTTTATGAAACTAATGAGTCACGGGGTTTAGGATATTCCTACTAAAGATCACCTAATGGGATGACAAGTCGCTTTGGACCTTGGTGGAGAGGACCAAGTTCTAAAGCAGTACGTGGTTATCAGGACCATGAAACTGTGTTGTAACCTATCCTTTGGTCAGGGCATGCATTCTCACAAGGTGTAGGACATTAAACTGTCGAGATAGGCTAGTGAACCCTAGGGTTGAGAATAGCAAGAAAAAAAAAATAAAGAGCTATGGCTAGGCCTTCGTTGTCTGAAGGAAGAAAGTCCAGATGGGCGATAGTGAGAACCAACATTTGTGTTAGGTTATCTAGATTACAAAGAGTAGAACTCTAGTTTCACCCATGAGTGTAATGCCAGACTTGTGAAGCATTGTCAAGTAGAGGTGGAACTTCCAAATAACGTGATTTTGGAAATTACCTGAAGGATAGTGACAGGGTGACTTGTAAACAAGTAAGACTAGCAGAGACATGATATGTCTTAGAGAAGACACTAGACGTAGCACCCTCGAAGTTCAAGGGAGGCTAGCTACCATACAAGAGTTTTCAGAGAGTTCCCTAAGATCTAGTACAAGAACTTGAAAGGTTCACGTGCTCGAAAAAGAGCCAGTGATGAGATATCAATATGAGAGAAAATGTGTCTAGCTCAATTATAAAAGATACGATAAGGGGTTAACTTAGGTGAACGTAGAGAACTTATGTAAGGATCTTTACTTCCAAAAGAATCCGTACTTGGCCTAGATGAGTATTAGTACTCAAGCGAGTTACGTAATAGGACGTCTCGCTAAGAAGAAAGTTGGGCAAATGAGATGACACTAAGAGGCTATTTTGGAGTAGTAAAGATCGTCTTGATAAGGTAAGGATGTCACCAGACGTGAATTAGAGAAGAATACATACGTAAAGAAACCTTTAGAAGCCACAATGAACATTATGAGTTCATAGTCATGTCTTTGGGTTTAATTAATGCTCTCGTAATATTCATGGAGTTGATAAACAAATGAGGAATTCTGGATTATGTTCATTAACAACATCCTGGAGTGTTCTAAGTCTGAAGTGGGGCACGAGGAACACTTGAGGAAAGTTTTAATTCTACTTAGAACTTACCTATTATATGCTAGATTCACTAAGTACGAATTATGACTGCAAGAGGTGGCCTTTCTTGGACACGTGGTATCGAGGCAGGGAATAGCTGTGGACCCTTCTAAGACCAAAGCAAAGCATGAAGATCGCTTGCAAATGGTTTTGACTTTTTTGAGAATGCCTCTAGTGTATATCAACTTTTCTAAGTGTGAATGTTGGCTATGAGAAGTAGCATTTTTA
>NW_019272207.1:17287-45886 GCF_002738345.1 Cucurbita maxima
ACTTAGAATGTGATTTTCGTATCGGTGCAGAAGAAAGAAATGCTCGGGATGCATCAAGGAAATAAGAAAAAATTAAAAAAAAAAAAAAACGGTAATGTAATCGAAATTTGGGTCAAAGTCAACTGGGGGCAAAAGGTTAATTTTGCCCCCACACATACCACCTTGAGGGGGTCTGGATAGACCTTGAAGAACGGAAAAAGAAAAGGAAAGAAAAAAAATAGAGAGAGAAAGAGAAAGAGAAAAATCAAGAGGAGTGGTCTTGAGTGTTTGGTCGATAGTTCCAGGCAAGAAATGGGCAAGAACGCGAGGTAAGTCCATGACCTCTCTTGTTTCAAAATTTTACCATAGATCCATGAGTTTTAGATGATTTAAACCATAATAATCTAGTTGCAACATTTTAGGTGAGGAGTCTTGTAAGTTTTTAGAGGAAACACGACCAAAAATCGCGTCGGAAAACAAAATCATGAAACCGTCCTACTTCGGTAAGAAACTAAATTTTTCTCCGTTTTTAACTTCATTTATGGAAGTTTTAGCTGATTTAAACCATAATAATCTAGTTGCAACAATTTAGGTGAGGAGTCTTGTAAGTTTTTAGAGGAAACAAGACCAAAAATCGCGTCGGAAAATAAAATCGTGAAATCGTCCTACTTCGGTAAGAAACTAAATTTTTCTTGGTTTTTAACTTCATTCACTAAGCGCAGTGAGTATAAAAAAAATACAATAAAAATATATATGGATAGGTGGACTAGTGATCTTGAATTCTTGTGAAAGAATCAATTTAATTCAAGTTACAGTTTAGAAGATAAAAAAATCCAAAATAAATAGATTGATATAGAATTTGACCAGAATCTAGAAAATCGCAAAGATGAGAGGAAGAAGATGAACGGCGGAGGGACGCATGTCAGGAAGGGAGAGGGCTAGTTGCTGGAAAAATGGGACACTCATCCGGCGTGGAATGGCAGAGGAAAATTACAAAAAATATTGCATCAGGTAATTCTTGAAGAGCGGCGCCCGCCACCAGATCTGTGAACCTGCGTGCAACCCGAATCCATCAAACTAGCTTTAGCAAGTTTAGTTCGTTATTATTTCTTAATGTGATGCGGTGAGTCCACCTCGGTTGAAACAAACTTTGAAGGACGAAGTCGAACTAGCTTTAGCAATGAGATTCTCGTTTAGGCCAACCAAGTAAGTGTATTATCGACTTGGTTGGATGAATTCTATTATGTATGACTTTGCGTGTCTTGTGGCTCCGACACGTGTCATATATATGAATGATATGATGCTATGTGATACTATGTTATACCGTGTTAAGCTATGTGATGCCATGTTAAAATATGAGAAGGAGACATCCAAGTTAGGAAAAGTATATGATTGACAGTTGGGAGAGAAACCTAAGTTTGGGGATATGTGTAATTCCTTGCTAAATAAAGCTTAACCTAACAAACAAACACTCTTAATATCCTTTCAATTTTTTTTACCTACAAATCTATCTTTAAAAGTTGTTAAAAAGTATCTTTGTTTTAGTGCAATCATCATAAATATAAATATATATATATATAGTTTAAAACCATCCAAATGAAACACACAAATTCTAAGTTGATAAAAAAGGAAGGCTATGAATAATCTCTATATGATTTTATTGTTTACTTTTGCATCAACTTCTAACGTTTTCACTTCTTTTGCAATGCAATATCCACATTCTCAATGGAAAGTGACGATTCTTAATTATCAAGACGTACCTTTACTAGCCCATTGCAAATCGAAAAACGACGATTTAGGTAAATAAGGGTGTTGCACTATGACAAATATTCAATGAGACCATATTGTTTTATGTATATCTCAATTTCAAGGATTCAATTACAAGTTCTTTTTTTGTTAATAAATATGTGGCGTGGAGAGGTTGAATGATACTTAACCTCTTCATGGATGGGTATATGGTGTCTCAACTAGTTGAATTCCGCACAAATTGGTATTTAAGAATTTTTATTTAATTGAACGTTTGACTGTGTAATTGTATAGGCTGTTATAGTTCTAATTTTTTTTCATTATTTCAATTGAATTTGTGCCCATCTAACATAACTTTTTGATATAGGGGAGCATATTCTTCAGTTCAAACAGGAATACAGTTGGGAGTTCAAAGAGAATGTTTTGCAGACAACATTGTTTTGGTGCAACTTTAACAGCAATTATGGGAAGCTTTCGTTCGAGGTTTTTTGGCCAGAGAAGGGAATTTGGCTTGAAGAACGATGCAACTATTCCCACTGCATTTGGCGTGCAGATAAAAAGGGTTTTTCTTTATATAATAGCAAAATAAAGGTATTCGAACTCATTCATCCATGGAGTCCTTAGACAAATCCATCACCTTTGCCTTCCTTCACATCAAATCTTTTCTTTTCTACGTAAGTTGTGTGCTTGCATAGAACTACTGTTACAAAATGTCTGTTAATCATTTAAGTTCTAAAATATATGGAAACATTTAATATATAAATGAGTACATCTCAATAAAATATAAAGTTGTTATTGAATAATAAAATATTGACTACAGCCTTAATATCAAAGCCTAGATTTTATAGAAAATTTTCAAGCACAAAAATGAAATAAATTTGAAAGTTATACACCATTCTCGAGAATTAAACAATATTAGATTCTGTAAAGGCCAAAAAAAAAACAACATGGTCGCTGGAAAACACACGTTCACACCTCATGGCGCCACATGTCGCACCTGCAGCCAGAAAATCCATCTCTTTGGCTCGCTAGAGGATATTTTGCCCAATTTTTACCGTTCCAACTATCCTAAAGCTGAAATTGAACTTGTTTATGGAAATTAAATTCAGTATAAGGTTCACTTTCTCGATTTATGTTAAACAGAGTTAAGAAATTGTAGTTTCTAACAAAACAAGATGGACATTCTAATAGGAAATAACAACAAATAATGCCAAAAGAAATTTCGAGGGATGAAAAGCAAACGTACTTGAATTTATGGAGAAAGTCGGCGCTAAGGCCAACCAAGTAAGTGGTCTTACTGTCGGATAGGTTGAATGACTTGTTTAATGTATGACGACGACACGTGCCTAGTAGCCCCTGCATGTGTCATTTATTCTTTATATTTATGATGTGTGACTATATTGTATGATGATGATGAACGATGTATGATGATGTTATTCTGTGATTGGATGTCTATACAATGTTGTATGATATTTATGATAGGACATATGTTTGACATTATGAGATATATGATATGATAGGATTGACAAGCAACATGATGAATTGAAATAATGAACAAACCCGATATTCACATGAAAAGTTATGGTAGAATGATATGATATACAAGAAAACTCTAGAGAGGTTTGTTGGGTTTTATGTCCTAAAACTCATAGTTTGTAAATAAAAACATATTCTATTTTCAATAAAATTATTATTGATGTTTATTCACTAAAGATTTTTATTGAATAAAGTGAATTATATGATTATTAATCTAAATTCAATAATCTAAGAACACTCTGACTATAGTATGATTACTTGAATTATATGTTGAGATAGAAGAGTGGATCAAGTTCAAGTATATAGTCAAAATGATCTATAGTACAGGGATAAGGCTGAGTACTTGGATCAAGTTCAAGTATATAGTCAAAATGATCTATAGTACAGTGATAAGGCTAAGTACCTTATCCTGGGGACACTATGGATGAGGCCCACTTTTCTATATGACATAATTTAGTACAGGGATAAGGTTGAGTACCTTATCCTAGGGACACTATGGATGTGGCCCGCTTTTCTATATGACATAAACAATTATGGATGCGGCCCACTTTTCTATATGACATAAACAATGTGATCACTAAATTGTACATGTGGAGACATGTGTGTGGGGGTGTCCTATGCAATGAGTATTGCATAAGATCGAACCATGAAGAAAATCACTCACTTTATAATGTCGTTTACTGTTGAGATTGATTTTCTTTTCATTCAACGACTTAGGTAACTTGATCGTAATCCTGAGCTAGCCATGAACTCCTGTTTATTCGGAATTACCCTTAGATTTGCATGGGTGAGAGTGTCTCGAGTTCGTCGACTCAATAGGCCTCCCAATTCAGGGGTAAGACTGGGTGAATGGCTGGGGACGTGGGGTGCAAGATGGAATTCACTCCTACCTACTTTTAGGGATAGAAGAGAGGTAGTTCCCTTAAGTACTAACTCTAGGTCTTGAACATGGGGCCCCACCGTCTCATTGGCTTGAGAGGGATTTTGTTTACTAGTTGAACCACAAACCAATTGTTCATTAGAGGATCAATGGGACATAAGGAACAAGAAGTAACTTCAGGGGTAAAACGATAAATTGACCCATCTCTAGTTATGAACAACCTGTGAAGGATCAACTTACTAATTATGGTTATATCAAATGGACAGAAATAATCCATAGTGAGGGGAGTGCAACTACTAGGCTATGGTGGAGTGTCCTAGTAGTTAACGAATGTTGGTTAACAAGGTTAATGAGTTTAACCGGTTAATCTTGGATCGTTGGAGCCCATGAAATATAGGTCCATTAGGTCCCTCTACTACCTCATATCGGACTAAACCATAGAATAGTGTGACGAGTGAGTTCAAAGTGTTCGAGTTCAAATTAGGGAATATGCGCTACATATATACGATATATTTAACCATATTTTTGTTTTATTTACGAATTAAACAAAAAAAGAGAATCTGAGATATTTAAATAAGATTTAAATATTTTAATCAAATATATGTCAGAATTAATTGGGATTGACATTTAAATATTTAAATATTTTAATCAAATATATGTCGGAATTAATTGGGATATGCATTTGAATTAATATTAAATATTAATTAAATAGTTTAATTAATTATTTAATATTACTTTAATTTGAAATTAATTGTTGAATTAAAATAAAGAAAGTCAAAATGTTGACTTCATTTCATGGAAAAATCCGTATTTGAGTTAGTGGAATTTTGAGGTGTCAAAATTTGGTTTAACCAAACTTGCATGCTTGCCAAATAAACCCCACAAATTTGAGAAGAATTTTGAGGGTCAAAATTTGGTTAACTCAAACTTGTATGCTTGCTACATCATCCTAAACATTTAAGTAGAATTTTGAGTGTCAAAATTTGGTGATCTCAAATTTGCATGAACATGCAAACATGACTATAGGTGGTTCATCATCACAAACTTGCTACATCATCTCAAATTTGCATGAACATGCAAACATAAATAGAGTGATCAAGGTAAATCGAACTTCTCCCTTGGAAAAACCTTGATAAAAAATCTCACAAACTCTCTCTTCCTATATATTAAATCCCTCTCAATTTTAGTCACTCACCGTATTTCTCAATCCCATTCTAAGGCCGGAGAATAGTGGAAAAGACACTAGTGGTGGTTCGAAACTGGTTCATGAGTAAAAAGGAATTTGAATTACAAAAGGTTAGTACTCAAACATCTTGAGTTTTAATACTTATGAACATGCTAGTTATTTACTATAATTGATGTTCTAAGAGTGCCTAAGATCCAAATTGCTTCCGCATGTGTTATATTAACTCCATCAATTGATATCAGAGCAAGTTTTAGGCACTTTAATTACATTAATTTCAACATGGTGGGTACCATTTCATGAATGAAATTTTGTGGTTTCTAAAGTGGATGTTTTTGGTTTTGGCATTTTTTTTATTCTTCCATTTGATACAATTATTTAACAAGCCTAATGTTTATGGGCTTTAATGAGTGAAGAAAGGTATGTAATTTTTATGGAGTCATTAGAGTCCAGTTTAGGTTGTAATTGATCGAAAATGGAAGAGAAAGCAAGCTGAACCGAAGAAGAAGATGGAAGAGGCGGTTCGGGTGTTTTTTCTATCGTTCGGGTACTGTTCAGCGCTTTTAAGGGTTGGTTCACTCGGTTCATGATCCTCGGGACCAGTTCAATGTAATAATTTAGTTAATTGCTTTAAAATGCCAAAACCAATCCACTTTAGCGTGTTTAATTATTTATGCATTATGAATGTATGTTTTAATGAAATAGAAAATGTATATGCATAAAGTATGTCATATAGATTTAAAATCCCACCATATGCTAAGCATCATGCATTCCAAGTATGTTATAAGTGTTATAATGTATAGTATGCATGTTGAGGGTTCCATGAGTGATAGATATAAATTGTTATATTATTGCATGGAATGAATGATTATATAATTGTTATAAAAAGCATGTTAGATGCATGTTATAGGTTATTTTCAACGTCATAAAATGAGATAGACGTTAAAGTCTATAATAAAGATAAGTGCATGCTCACTTAGGTTAAGAACCAAGCACAATCAATTTTAATAGTTAAAATAGGTCGATGTCTTATAAAATTGCTATTACAAGAAAGCTCACCTAGCACAATCTTGTCTAAGACTCGAGGTACTTAAGTTGATGGTTTACGAAACACCTACTACCTGGAAATCAGACTAGTACTTGAGCTTAGTTAGCCAAGTTTTATGAGCATGCTTCAGTGATATAAGTTTTAGAAAAAAACCTAGACTTAAGTTATATTTAATTAGCTGGAATATACCTAAGTAATGAGTATACCCAACCATCTAAAATACTTAGTGGGAGGAAAAAGGTATATGAGATACATCATTTTCCTTTTACGCTCTCTGAAAAATTCACACCGTGAGATTCATGCTCGACCTCGTGTCGCCTTAGGAGCGTCTTCCATTTAGAAAGTATTTGCATAAGTCAATAACAAGGTGAATAGAGAAAGTATTTATAATAAGTGGGAGAAGGAAGTATATCAACACGTCCTATGGTCTCCACCACTAGGTTGCACTATGAGATTCCCATGTTCCACCTGCATGTTGCCCTAGAGCAACTACCCATTCGGAGGGTCGTAACATGGGAGTCGAAACAACGCAAACTCCAGAAATGGATAGGATTTCTTAGGTCCATTCCCAACTTTGGTTTTTTTATATTCGATAGCGTTGTTGGGACCAATCTCTGAGGTCTGAAATTGGTGGGTCACACTTACGAAGAATTACTAAGAGTTAGTATATTCTTGACCAAAATAGTGATTACTAGGAACAAGAGTTATTCTAGGATTAGTGTTTAAGTCAAGAATGTCTTGGTTGAATGAAGAAGTGATTAACTGCCCCTCGGTAGCAGTTGCTCTAACTCACTAAAGTATCATTGCAAATTAATAATTTTTGGGTACATTATTACATTTGTTAAACCTGATTGGATTAAACAGGATTAAATCAAATAAGTAATATAATTTTCTTTATATCACAGCATGACAAACTCAATAGTACAATTACTCGCTTCTGAGAAATTAAACGACAACAATTACGCAACTTGGAAATCAAACCTAAACACAATACTTGTAATTGATAATTTAAGGTTTGTTTTAACTGAGGAATGTCCTCCAAACCCCAGCTCAAATGCAAACCGAACAGTTTGGGATGCATATGACAGATGGACAAAGGCATATGACAAAGCCCGACTGTACATTTTAGACAGCATATCTGATGTTTTGGCTAAGAAACACGATGTCATGGGTACTGCTAAAGAGATTATGGAATCTCTGAAAGGGATGTTTGGACAACCGTTCTTCTCCCTTAGACATAACGCCATAAAATACATTTACAACTACTGTATGAAAGAAGGGACCTCAGTTAGAGAACATGTCCTGGACATCATGGTCCATTTGAATGTGGCAGAAGAAAATGGCATTGTCATTGATGAGAAGAGTCAAGTTAGTTTTATCATGGAGTCTCTTCCAAAGAACTTCTTTCAATTCCGCACAAATGTGATGATGAACAAGATAGAAAATAACTTGACTGCTCTTCTTAATGAGCTAAAGACTTATCAATCTCTCTTAACGAACAAGAGACAAACAGGAGAAGCAAATGTTGTTATCTCTAAGAAATTACTACGAGGATCGTCCTAAAAAATAAGTCTGGACGTTCAACTTCTAAAAGTGTTTTGATAAAGAAGAAGGGTAACGGGGAAAATAAGATTCCTATTGACCACAAACACAAGGTTCAAAAAGCAGATAAAGGGAAATGTTTCCATTGCAATGAAAACGGGCACTAAGAGAAATTGCCCAAAATACCTTGCAGAGAAGAAAGTCAAAAAGACACAACAAGATAAATATGATTTACTCGTTGTAAAAATATGTTTAGTAGAGTATTATAACTCAACTTGGATACTAGATTCAAGGGTCATTAATCATATTTGTTCTTTTTTCCAGAAAACTAGCTCCTGAAGAATGCTTGCGGACGGCGAGATAACACTTTGGGTTGGAATAGGAGAGGTTGTCTCAACAAGATCATTAGGAAATTTAAAATTATTTTTTGGAGATATATTCATTATATTAGATATTGTACTTTTTGTTCCTAAAATGAAAAGAAATTTAATATCTATCTCTTGTTTATTAGAACAATTGTATAAACTATCTTTTGAAATCAACGAAGTGTTCATTTGCAAAAGAGGTATTCATATTTGTTCCACAAAACTAGAAAACAACTTATATATGTTAAAATGGAGCGAAAAAAAGGCTATTTTAAAAACTGAGATGTTTAAAACAGCTGAAACTCAAAATAAACGACAAAAGCTTTCTCCCAATACCTATCTTTGGCACTTAAGACTAGGCCACATTAATTTCAATACGATTGAGAGATTGGTTAAAAGAGGACTTCTAAATGAGTTAGAAGACAACTCTTTACCTCCATGTGAGTCTTGTCTTGAGGGTAAAATGAATAAACGACCGTTTTTCGAAAAAGGTTATTGAGCTAAAGAAACCTTAGAACTTGTGCATACAGATCTCTGTGGTCCAATGAATGTCAAAGTATGAGGAAGGTATGAATATTTCATCAGTTTTATTGATGATTATTCATGGTATGGCTATCTTTACCTAATGCATCACAAGTCTGAAGCTCTTGAAAAATTCAAAGAGTATAAGACTGAGGTTGAGAATCTATTAGGTAAAACTATTAAAACACTTCGATCAGATCGAGTTGGAGAGTATATGGACTTAAGATTTCAGGACTATATGATAGAACATGGAATAACGTCTTAACTCTTAGCCCCTAGTATGCCTCAGCAAAATGGTGTATCTGAAAGGAGAAATAGAACTCTATTAGACATGGTTCAATCTATGATGAGTTTTGCTCAATTACCTGATCTGTTTTGAGGATATGTAGTGGAGACTGCTACATACATTTTGAACATGGTTTCTTCTAAGAGTGTTTCAGAAATACCTTGTGAGTTATGGAAAGGGCATAAATGTAGTTTACGTCACTTCAGGATTTTGAGATGCCCAACACATGTGTTGTTGCAAAACCCCAAGAAATTAGAACGTCGTTCAAAATTATGTTTATCGTAGGATACCCCAAAGAGACGAAAGGTGGTTGTTTTATGACGCTCAAGAAAATAGAGAGTTTGTATCAACAAACGCTACATTCTTAGAGGAAGACCACGTAAGAAACCACCAACCTCGTAGCAAACTAGTATTAAGTGAGATTTACAAAGAAGCTACTGGTAAAACAACAAGAGTTGTTGATGGAGATGGCACTTCTGGTCAATCACATCATTCTCAAGAGTTGAGAATGCCTCGACGTAGTGGGAGGGTTATAACTCAACCGGATCGTTACTTGGGTTTGGCAGAAACTCAAGTCATCATACATGATGATGGCGTTGAGGATCCATTGACCTATAAACAAGCAATGAATGATGAAGATAGAGATCCGTAGATTAAAACCATGAATCTTGAAATGGAGTCAATGTACTTCAATTTAGTCTAGGAACTTGTAGATCAACCAGATGGGGTAAAACCTATTGGTTGTAAATGGATCTATAAGAGGAAACAAGACCTAACCGGTAAGGTATAGACCTTTAAAGCTCGACTTGTAGTAAAGGATTATACCCAAAGAGAGGGGTTGGACTATGAAGATGACACGTGCAGAACCATAGGGCACGTGTCAACATCAAATATAACCATGCCGATAGTAAAATCATTACTTGGTTAGCTTAGGCCAATATTCTGTCGTTATCCTTAATGAAAGTCCATTGAAATTCAAGTCAACCTATGTGAGCCCATGACATCAGTTTCAAGTTTGAACTCCATAAAATTATTTCTCTAATTTACATTGCCCATGGTTAAATTATGATATTTTGGCAAATTTTGTTAATATATTCCTACTCCAAATCTTCCCATTCTATTTTTATTTTTTTTTTCTTTTTTCTTTTCTTTTTCCGGTAACAATATTTTTAATTTCCATATCTATTTCATTTTTTCTTATTTACTTTGTCTTCCTTTAGTTAACCATTATATTCTTAGCTTTTAATTTAATCAATTCATTTTGTTGTATTCTTTTTCTATAATTCATATAAAATTATTGACAATCTAAATCATTCAGAATTAGGAGATCTAAAATATAATTGGTTGTGATTTCCTAAAATATACTGTGGGAATTGTCGGCAGATATTAGTCCAATCCGGGACGTGCTCATTTGACTTCCGTTAAGAATATCCTTAAGTATCTAAGGAGAACGAGGGACTATATGCTAATATACAGTGCTAAAGATTTTAACCTTATAGGGTACACTGACTCAAATTTTCAGACCGATGTAGATTCGAGGAAATCGACACTAGGATTTGTCTTCACTCTGAACGGAGGAACAATAATATGGAGAAGCATAAAGCAAGGTTGCATTGTTGATTGCCCCATGGAGGCTGAGTATTTTGCTGCTTGTGAAGCAGCGAAAGAATCTGTATGGCTTAGGAAGTTCTTAACTGATTGGGAAGTCGTTCCAAATAAGCATCTTCCCGTCACTCTTTATTGTAACAACCGTAGAGTAGTTGCAAATTCAAAAGAACCAAGAAATCATAAGCAAGGAAAACATATTGAGCGCAAATATCATCTCATAAGGGAGGTTGTGCAACGAGGAGATGTGATCATCACACAAATAGATTCAGAGCACAACATTGCTGATCCATTTACAAAGCCCCTCACGGCTAAAGTGTTTGAAGGGCACCTAGTGAGTATAGAACTACGAGTTATGTAATCTAGGGTAAGTGGGAGAAAAGGCATGAGTATGTGATGCCCTACTTTATTGTATTTATGTATTTCTCTCTACTCAACTTTATAAAACCCCACTAGAGTTTTAATCCAAGTGGGAGTTTGTTGGGTTTTATGAAATAAAACTCATAGTTGGTAAACAAAAACATATTCTATTTTCAATAAAATTATTATTGATGTTTATTCAGTAAAGATTGCTATTGAATAAAGTGAATTTTACGATTATTAATCTAAATACAATAAACTAAGAACACTTTGACTATAGGATGATTACTTGAACTATATGTAGAGACATACGAGTGGATCAAGTTCAAGTATATAGTCAAAATGATCTATAGTACAAGGATATAGTTGAGTACCTTATCCTGGGACACTATGGATGTGGCCCACTTTTCTATATGACATAAACAATGTGATCACTAAATTGTACATGTGGAGACATGTGAGTGGGGGTGTCCTATGCAATGACTATTGCATAAGATCGAACCATGAAGAAAATCACTCTCACTTTATAATGTCGTTTACTGTTGAGACTGATTTTCTTATCATTCAATGACCCAGGTAACTCGATCTTAATCCTGAGCTAACAATGAACTCCTGTTTATTCGAAATTATCCTTAGATTTTCATGTGTGAGAGGGGCTCGAGTTCGCCGACTCAATAGGCCTCCCATTTTAGGGGTAAGACTAGGTGAATGGCTGGGGACGTGGGGTGTAAGATGGAATTCACTCCTACCCACTTTTAAAGATAGAAGAGAGGTAGCTCCCTTAGTACTGACTCCAGGTCTTGAACAAGGGGCCCTACCCTCTCATTGGCCTGAGAGGAATTTGGTTTTTGGTTGGACCAAAAACCAATTGTTCATTAGAGGATTAGTGGGACATAAGAAACATGAAGTAACTTGAAGGGTAAAACGATAAATTGACCCAGCTCTAGTTATGCACAACCTGTGAAGGATCGACCTACTAATCATGATTATATCAAATGGACAAAAATATATCTATAGTGAGGGGAGTGCAACTACTAGGCTATAGTGGAGTGTCCTAGTAGTTAACAAATGTTGGTTAACAAGGTTAATGAGTTTAACCAGTTAATCTTGAATAGTTGGAGAGCATGAAATATAGGTCCATTAGATCCATCTGCTAGCTCATATCTGACAAAACCATAGAATAGTGTGATGAGTGAGTTTGAATTCAAATTAGAAAATATGCGCTACATATATACGATATATTTAATTGCATTTTTTTTATTTACGAATTAAACAAAAAGAGAGAATATGAGATATTTAAACAATATTTAAATATTTTAATCAAATATATGTCAGAATTGATTGAGATTGGCATTTGAATTAATATTAAATATTAATTAAATAGAAAAATTAATGTTTTAGTGATTAAGGTACATGGAACTTCTCCCTTTAAAAAATCTCGGAAAAACTCCCACAAACTCTCTCTTCATATATACTAAATCCCTTCCAAGTTTAGTCACTCACCGGATTCCTCAATCCCGTTCTAAGACCGGAGAATAGCGGAGAAGACACTAGTGGTTGTTCGAAACTAGTTCGTGAGTAAAAAGGAATTTGAACTACAAAATGTTAGTACTCAAAGACCTTGAGTTTTAATAATTATGAACAAGCTAGTTATATTAACTCCATCAAAGAAAAATGTTGGGACCTCATGTATCATTGTGTGTTCATGCATCGGGGGATACCCCTTCATCTTTAGCGATGGTACGAACGCGTACACTACAGGACAAGGAAACGACCATTATATTTGTTATAATGCTACGAAGGTTGCTATTTCTAATGGGTGTCCGACATCAACAGCTCCCAGATAATGCTCGCCTAACAAGAAAGGGGCCCAAGAGGTGTACGAGCCGACTTGTGGGTCCATACTCGTACGTGTAGACTGTGTGTAGAGCAGTAAATACACATCAAATTGACCCCGCTTAGTTTAGCTGCCTAAGAAATATAGATTGATATGATAGGTCCCACTCATGATTGCATGTGCTTGCATTTAATCCCAATAGTAGGGTGATTTACTGAGTATTTATCAAAATACTCAAGTCATGTGCTACTCTTATTTTTCAGGTAGAGGCAAGGCTCCCCTGCACGGCTGACGATTGGGGAGTTTTCAAAATTTTAATTTCGTAGACTCTACAATGTAGGTTAGTATGCATTTAATTTTGTTGCATATAGGTTAGTATAGGGCAGTTTTACTTTATGTCATTTTAATTTTTGGTATTTTATTTTAAAGACCTTCTAGAAAACATGTAAGTCCACAAAAACGTTTTATGATAAAGTTTTGAATGAAGTATTTTCCCATAAAATATTTTATGATATGTATATAGTAGCGGCTTTAGGTTAAATAGGAATCTAGGGCCATTATAGATTCTAAAACATCAAAAAATGAATGCTATGAATTGTCTCTGTGTGATTTTGTTGTTTACTTTTGCATCTACTTTTAATGCCTTCACTTGTTTATCTCTCCAATCTCGGGGGTCACCTTGGAAAGTGACAATTCTCAATTATAAGGAAGGAGAACCTCTAACGGTCTATTGCAAGTTGAAGGTCAATGATTTAGGTAAATAAGGGTGATGTATGATTTCAAATTTTCAACGACACCGTCTTTATATATATATGTACGTTTATATATATCTCTAAATTTATATAATTGATGGTTTTTTTTTAAAAAACAGTTCAACCACGGGAAGTATAATATACAATGGAAAAAAAAAGTCAATCATTGATATTCAACTTCTATTGCGATTTATAAAAAAATAATTACAGTTTGAATGTTTAAATAGAAGTTTAATACTTTAAGTTCAAAAGTGAAGAATTCTTTAATGCTTTATGGTTTATTACAACTCCGGGTTATTATTATTATTTTTTTTGTTAAAAAAAAAAAAGGGGGCAAGATCAATTTTTTTATCTCTTAATCTATGTCTTTTTTAACTTAATTTGTGCCCATCTAACCTAAATTTCTAATATAAGGAGCATGTCCTTCGGTTCAAACAAGAATACTATAACGACCCTAGATTTCTACTTATCTAGAGTCACTACCGTCTATCATAACTTAATCATTTTGTGAAAAAATTCTAGTGGTAGTGGGTCATGCAATCAATGGTACAGGTGGGCCGAGCATTACAGGTGGGCTTCAGGGATTTGTTCTGGATGCTGGGCTTCGCACTAGTCATGGGTCGAGGCTTCGGTTTGTCTTAATTTGAGTCAGAGGTTGTAATCACGGTTTACAAGAATCTGACCCGACCCGATGGATATTTTCTTCAACACATGGCTATATGTGAATTTACCGAAACTTTTATTTGTCTTCTCAAGAGCTCCTCGCCGTTGAATTTTGATCCCTTTTTCATTCTTCCTGTCTTTCCTCGCTCTCCCATCAATTCACAAAGTCATGGATGGGACTACCGTTCCAGACCCATGTTTCGTTTCAGATTTCTAAAGCACACTGACGATTGCGGGCGTAACACCCAAAAAATGAAGGGAATTAGCTCTAACAAGAATAAGCCGCCCAGGAAAGATCCAAACGATTAAAAGGAAAGAAATTAAAGGATTAAGCAAGAACAAGGGGATACTTATGGTCAGGGTCTTAAGGTTATCTCAAATCTTATCATAAATAATAACCCTACAATCATGCACCCAATAACTTATAACCTTGGGAATACTTGACCTAAGTCTTAGAGGTGTACTTGCTTGGTCTCGGTAAGGTGTCCCTTGAGCTGGATCATAGAGAAACCTTTGGCTCTAATACCATTATTTTCATGACTTCATTTTTGAGCTAGAACGACGCATAGATTGCAACTAGAGTTGACTCCATAGTATAAAAAGACGACAGAGTTTTTACAAAAAAAAAAAATAATAATAATAATAAATAAACAATTTTAAACATAATATACAATATCTTTACATTATATCAAAATAGAGTTCATAACAAAACATTTAAAACAAAACTATGTTAGACATGGATTCAGGTCTTCAAGTTTCTCAAATTTGACTACCTGAGTTTGAATCATTAAGAGAACTAGGGCCACAACTCTGGTTGTCTTGTAAATTTCTACTCGCTCGGACTACTAGAGACATTCCATCTTAGGCTACCGTCTAGCCAAACTAATACCCTAACCCTAGTCTTAATTTGTTTTATTTACCTACTCTCTACCGGGAGAATTACACATTTAATCACTTGAAGTTAATATATAAATATTCATGCGTACAGTCACACGTATGCTTAATGGGGCGATAACATCCATCAAGCACCCGGAGGCCAACGATAACATCCATCAACCTTTCAGGCACATGAAGAAAAGTTCGCCATTAGAAAAATTTGAACTAGTAAGTCTTGTTTTCAAATCTCTACTTACGTTAATTTGGTAAAGTTTCATTATAATTCTTAAATCTAGCTCAAAAGATTTAGTTTTGGATTGGAAAATACTATTGAATAAACTAATACAAATAGAAATAAAATGAAAAACAATCCAAGTGAAATGTTCTAAACTAATTTATATGTTACTAAATGGAAATGCAATTAACCTATACTAACCTATGGTCTACTAAAAATTAAATACGAAACTATCCAAGCATCTGTCACAGTCTCATGATTGCGATCATACAGAAGCGCCTTGCCTTTACCTGAAAAATAGAGTAGCACTTGACTTTAGTATTTTAAGAAATACTCAGTAAGCGATCCCCTATTGAGGTTAAAATACAAAGACACATAGTTACTTGCATGGGACCTATTATAATAGTTTATTTTTCTAAGGTGGCTATCCTAACGGTGCAACTTGGATGTGTAATTAATTTCTCTACACAGGCCCACATGTGTGAGTATGGACCTACTAGTCGTTCGCACACCTCCTAGGCTCATTTATAGTCTGACGAGCATTCTTTAGGAGTTGTTGATGCTAGACACCCGTTAGGAGTAGCGACCTTCCGGATGTCAAACATAATGATCGTTCCCCTACCTATTAGCATACACATCTAGACTACCGTAAAGGAATAGGGTTACCCCCGATGCATCAGCACACAATAATGCACGAGGTCCCAATATCTTTCCATTTTAATTATCCTTAATACAATCCCACTAGCGTCTTCTTCATATCATAACATTTTTCATATCATATTTCATAACTTTTATCATATCATTTATCATAACTTTCATGCATTTGCCGGTGTTGTATTTCATGCTAGTTGTCATTTCTCATGTCAATCATATCATTCATCAAACATATAACTCATATCATATCGTTTTTATGCTTTCAGACACAATAATCCATATCGTGCACAAATCATATCATATATCATAACAGTCACATAATATATCCCAAGAACGTTTTCAACAAATCATATTGCATAGTATTTTCGTACTATTTCATAACGACATACATACATGATCTATGACACGTGCAAAACCACGAGCACGTGTCATCATTGATGGTGCTAATATAACACATGCGGAAGAAATTTAGATCTTAGGCACTTTTAGAAAATCAATTATAGTAAATAACTAGCATGTTCATAAGTATTAAAACTTAATGGGTTTGAATACTAACCTTTTGTAGTTCAAATTCCTTTCTCCACTACCCTCCGACCTTAGAACGGGATTGTGGAATCCGGTGAGTGACTAAACTTGGGGAGATTTTGTATATATGAAGAGAGTGTTTGTGAGAGGTTTTTCTCAAGGTTTTTTTACCAAGAAGAAGACATTTCATGTATAATGATCACTCTATTTATAGAGTCATGTTTGCATGTTCTTGCAAATTTGAGATCACCAAATTTTGACACTCAAAATTCCACTCAAATTTGTGAGGTTTATTTGGCAAGCATGCAAGTTTAGTTAAACCAAATTTTGACACCTCAAAATTCCACTAACATGGATTTTTCCATTAATTGAAGTCAACATTTTGACTTTCTTCTTTTGATTCAACAATCCATTTGAATTATTAATTTCAAATAAAGTAATATTAAATGATTAATTAAACTATTTAATTAATATTTAGTATTAATTCAACTATTTAATTAATATTTAATATTAATTCAACTATTTAATTAATATTAAATATTAATTAAACCATTTAATTAATATTTAATATTAATTCAAATGCCAATCTCAATCAATTCCGACATATATTTGATTAAGATATTTAAATCTTATTTAAATATCTCAGATTCTCTCTTTTTGTTTATCTTGTAAATAAAACAAAAATTCGGTTAAATATATCGTATATATGTAGCACATTCTTCAAAATTTGAATTCGAACACTTTGAACTCACTCGTCACACTGCTCTATGGTTTAGTCCAATATGAGCTAGCAGAAGGACCTGATGGACCTCTAGATCATGGGCTCCAACGATCCAAGATTAACCGGTTAAACTCATTAACTTTGTTAACCAACATTCGTTAACTACTAGGACATTCCACTATAGCCTAGTAGTTGCACTCCCCTCACTATAGATATATTTCTGTCCATTTGATATAACCATGATTAGTAAGTCGATCCTTCACAGGTTGTTCGTAACTAGAGCTGGATCAATTTACCATTTTACTCCTGAAGTTACTTCTTGTTTCTTATGTCTCACCGATTCTCTAATGAACAATTTGTTTGTGGTCCAACCAGTAAACCGAATCCCTCTCAGGCCAATGAGAGGGTGGGGCCCCTTGTTCAAGACTTGGAGTCAGTACTTAAGGGAACTACCTCTCTTCTATCCTTAAAAGTGGGTAGGAGTGAATTCCATCTTGCACCCCACGTTCCCAGCCATTTACCCAGTCTTACCCCTGAAATGGGAGGGCTATTGAGTCGGCGAACTTGAGCCACTCTCACCCATGAAAATCTAAGAATAATTTCGAATAAACAGGAGTTCATGGTTAGCTTAGGATTAAGATCGAGTTACCTAGGTCATTGAATGAAAAGAAAATCAGTCTCAACAGTAAAATTTATAACATGAAACTTCATTCTTATTCAATGTGGCATGAATTGAAATATCTTTTGATAATTTCAACAATATTTTCTTCACATCTTCATTGAAGCATATTGTATGATTGATGTCTCTTGGTTCATATCACCAAGTCAAGAACAAGTGGGCCTAAGTACTTAGAATAAGAAACAAGAACAAGAACAAGACAAGAAAGAGTGTGGTATCCTAGCATATCAACGACATACATTCACGTTCCAAGCTAAGCGCCATACATAGCATGCATTCACGTTCGCATGATTTAATACTTAAGCACATTAAAATAGCATACAATTTAATGACACGTGCAAATCAACGGGCACGTGCCAACATAAAGCAAATAATGCGTAAACTATGATGGGTGAGCCACTTACTTGGTAGGCTTTAGCCGAAGTACTCCCTAGAATATAATGTAAGCTCCTAGCTCCTCGTGATCGTTCTACACTTCCATTGGTGGTCGGTTGCTATTGGTTCATTCGTCACTTTCGTTAGTATTTCACAAATATAATTAATTCCCAACTTGAATTTGTGAAATACTAACTTAAAATGTTCTATTTTACCTTAAATAGGGCCGAAACTAAGTCCGGGATGGTCGGAACGGTGACAAACGGGCTGGAAATAGGTTTCCCAAGCTGAATAAGCCGTCGGAGCCGAGAAACCGCCACCGAGCCGATTGAGCCGCCGGAGCCTAGGGGAGCCGCGCTGCAGACGTGCCACGTGGCACAATCAGAGAGCGACGTGTGTGCAGGGGTCTCGGGTCGAGGCGCGGGTTTTCAGATTGCTCACGGGTTTTGGGTCATACGCGGGTGACTGGCCATTTGCGGGTGATGGGTTGTTCGCGGGTGATGGGCCGTTCGTGGGTGACAGGCCATTCGTAGGTGTTGGGTCGTTCGTAGGTGACAGGTCGTTCGCAGGTGAAGGAAAAATGTAGGCGAGCTGGGCTTATGAGCTTTGGGCTGATTTGAGGGGACTAGGTTCGGTTTGGGTTACGGGATCCAAGCCTCGGGCCGAACTTTGTCCTCTTTGCTCGATTGCCTGCACATTTTTTCGGCGACCTTTCTCGCTCCTCGATAACGTTGTCTCGACGTCCTTTTCTCCTCCTTTTTTCTCTGTGCCCGTGTCTCTTCTTCACTCTAACCCCATTTTCGGTACAGATTTCGTTTGTAAGGGCCTCACACTCCCAGATCTAGAGAAGTTCGAAAGTCCGACGTTCCGTCTTCCTTTTCGATGGTGTTCAACATAAATGATTCATCTAAATCTACTCATGATGGGTGTAAAAGGTTATGGGATTACTTTTGTGAGGTAAAGTGGAGGTTTTGACGTTGATCTCGTATGGTTCGGCTTTGCCGGAGTTTCGTCGGAGATTTCTGTTCCTTCTCGTTTTATTTCACTATTTTCGTTCTTTGCAGGTCGTTTCGGGGTGGTTGAAGGTCGGGGTCGAGTTCTATGGTATCCCAGCCTTCGACTTCCCTTTGTGGGTTGTGTGCGAGTGAAAATTTTGGCTCAGTTTTTTGCTCTGCCGACGACCCCCTTTTTTTTCGATTCCGTTACAGACTCAACTCGACAACGCGCCTCTCCACAACCAGGTATTCAGTCTAACCCTCTTTAGTAGGTTATGATATGATGTAAAGCGTGTGAATATTATATTTGCCTTGGGTTACGTGGTAACTATAATTATGCCTATGCTACATGCAAGTTATTGTGAGGAGGCCGAGAGAGGTCATTTTATAGCTTACTAGCCTTAGGAAGATAGAGAGGTGACGCCGCAAAGTGCGAGACGTCCAAAGATGTACATGAGACTTTCTAAGGTCTAGTGATAAGAATCACGGTGTTCCAAATGAGCCTATTGCCAAGAAGATTCAAAAAAATATGTCAACAACACCTACGCACAAAAAAACTCAATTGATTTCAAACCTATCGCATTAGCCACTCAAGCACATCAACATTTGTTTAAAAAATCTATGTTTAATTTCATAAATTATGTAAAAGTCAAATGGTCAATTTGACTTATTCTTTTGTGGAGATTAAAGAGAATCGGGAATAAATCCCATCCACAAACGTCTCGAATAAATCCCGTCCACAAACGTCTTTTGTCGGGAGACTATAAATACCCACAATATGTTATGTAAAATTCAAATTCGTGGATGAAAGTAATTCAGATCTCAAATTAAGACGTTTCCCTTAGAAATTCGAGCATCATATTTGCCATTTCTAAGTTTCAAGCAATTCTTGTGGTTGAATTGCACCCGAGCCATTCAATCAAGCCTTGATCAAGTTAGATTGTGGAGTGACTCAATTTAGAACAAGGTTCCAAATCTTGCTTCTAGATATTCGATTGTAAGAAGTAATCTAATTCTAGCCTTATCTCTTGGTTGATCCAAATTTTGTACAAAGAGGTGTTAATTACTTTGATTCAAGGATTCTGGCTAAAACCAAAGATTGGATCGTTGGGCTGAGGATTAGGGTTGCCTTATCAATTTGGTATCAGAGCATAGATTGCATCTTTGTGGCTGACTCTAGAATTGATTTTATCTTTAATTTTCACTGTTATTTATCGTTTCTTTAAAGCTGTTATTTATTTTCTTACTGTCATTTCCATCGTTCTTCATTATCTTTCTATTTTGTTCTTAGCATCCTCTTAAAGATCCTATTTAGATCTTGAAAAAAAAAAATCCTTATCATATTTCTCTTAATAAATCCTTATTATTACATCATTTGCACATTTATTTGAAGATCAAATAAATTTCAATTCTCATTTTTCCCTAAAGCATGTAAATCTGGAATTGTTGTGTTCGATCTTCACGACCATTCTCTTTGAAATTCTTTTTTTCAGTGTGCAATTATATTGAAAAATATCTTTGTCGCTTATTTGTTTATTCACTTGTTTTATTTTGTTGTTATTTCATAATTAACTTATCTTGATTGCCTAGAATAGCTTGCTACTATCATAATTGTTTTACCCATATATTAGCCTACTTTGATCACACTTTCCCAAACAACCTACCTTTGTGTGTATAAACAAGAGTGCCCCTAAGTGTA
Source organism: Cucurbita maxima (assembly GCF_002738345.1). Classification (NCBI taxonomy): domain Eukaryota; kingdom Viridiplantae; phylum Streptophyta; class Magnoliopsida; order Cucurbitales; family Cucurbitaceae; genus Cucurbita; species Cucurbita maxima. The sequence goes on from NW_019272207.1 coordinate 38,351, forward strand.
AAATCAATGAGTTGAGTGTCTGAGGTCCTAAACATATTTTACTACTGTGTGTACAATCATGAACCAAGACGAGGAAAATGGAGGGGAGATCAATGATCTAGTTGAAGAAGTTCAGAAGAATGAGGAGGAATTGGAAGATTGGATTCATTTGGCACTTATTACAAGAAGACTTGTTAAAACTCAAGTTACGGATGTTGATGATCAAAGAGACAACTTGTTCCACACGCGGTGTTTAGTCAAGGGGACTGCTTGTAGTCTTGTCATTGATAGTGGAAGTTGCACCAATGTTGTAAGTACCATGTTGATCAAAAGGTTACAAATTCCGATCCAAGATCATCCTAAATCTTACAAGCTCCAATGACTCAATGATAGTGGAACAATGAAGGTAGTTTCTCAAGCTTTAATATCTTTTACTTTGGAAAAATATAAAGATGAAGTTCTTTGTGATGGCAATTTGATAGGAGGGTTATGCATGATAGCTATTTGAATAGGTATTCTTTCGTAAAAGATGGTAGAAAAACCATTCTTGTACCTTTGAGTTTTGCAAATGTATTTGCTGATCAATTAAAGTTGGAGAAAAGAAAGAAAGAGTGTGAGGAAAAAGAGTTAGAAAAACAAGAGTTGAGTGAAAAAATAGAGAAAAATCTAAGAAAAAAAAAAGAATAATGAAAAAAGAGATGAAATTGAAGAAAAAAGAAAGAGAGAGTTATTTGGCTACGGTTGTAGAGGTGAGAAGGTTTTCACAAAAATCGATTTTTGTACTTGTGTACAATGGAGGATTTTTGGTCTCTAACTATAACAACATGGTTTTGCCGGGTATTTTTCAATCTCTTTTCCAGGAATTTGAAGAAATGTTTCAAGATAAAGAAATACCTCTCATTGGAGGTACTGAACATAAAATAGATTTCATTCCAAGGACTGTTATTCCTTATAAGCCAGTTTATCGAGTCAATTCAACCGAGACAAAAGAAATTTGAAGGCAAGTGGAGGAGCTCATGGAGAAGGGCTATGTACGGGAAAGTTTGAGACCATGTTCTATACGAGACTTATTGGTGCCAAAGAAAGATGAAACTTGGTGCATATGCATGGATAATAGAGTCATCAACAAAATCATGGTAAAGTATCGACATCCTATTCCTAGGTTAGATGATTTGCTTGTTTATTGCATGATTCGTGTCTAGATATAAAAATTATCTTGAAATCTGGATATCATCAAATTAGAATGCACGTAGAAGATGAATGGAAAACAACTTTCAATATTAAGTTTGGATTGTATGAATGGCTTGTTATGCCTTTTAGGTTAACTAATGCTCCTAGTACACCCATGCGCTTAATATATAATGTTTTGAGAAAATATATGAGAAAACATGTTGTTTATATTGATGATATTATAATTTATTTGAAGATTTTGCTTGATCATGTGGAACATGTTAAACTAGTTTTGATTACACATAGAAAAGAGAAATTTAATTTTAATAAGGGTAGTTTTTGCATAGAAAAAGTTAACTCTATTGGCTTCATAGTTGGTAAAAGTAGAGTAGCTTTAGATAGAGACAAAGTTAAATTCATTATGGATTTGCCAATACCAAAAAGTGCACGTAAATTTTGGAGTTTTCACGAGTTTGCTAACCTCTATAAGAGATTTATAAATGATTTTAGAACCATAACTGAACTATTGAATGACTTAGTGAAAAAGAATATTGTTTTTAAATGGGGAGAAATGCAAGAGAATGCATCAAATTTTCTTAAGAAGAAATTAAGCAAACCATCATTTGTTTTGGCTAGCTTTGATAAAATTATAGAAATTGAATGTGATGCATGTGGTTTGGGCATAAGTGTTGTTTTAATTCAAGATGGAAAGTACTTAATATATTTTAGTAAAAAACTAAATGAGCCAGCATTAAAATATGCTACCTATGATAAAGAATTATTTGCTTTAGTTCATATATGGCATGTGTGGCAACCCTACTTATGGCCTAGAGAATTGGTGATCCATTTTGATCATGAAAGCTTAAAGTATGTGAAGGGTCAAAGCAAACTGAATCATAGACATGCAAAGTGGGTGGAATTTATTGAAACATTTTTGTATGTCATCAAATATAAGCAAGGTAATATGGTAGCTGATGTGTTATCTAAAAGGTACGATCTCTTTACTTCTCTTAGTGCAAAAATTCTTGAACTTGAGCATATTACTTAATTATATAGAGATGACCAAGATTTCAAAAATATTTATGTATCTTGTCTTGCAAAAAAAAGCTATGGATGGTTATTATTTGTTTCATAAATTTTTTATGCTTTGTATTCCTAAATGCTCTATAAAAGATTTGCTTTGGAGAGAAGCACATGGTCGTGCCTTAATGGGACATCTCAGGATTAATAAAGTTTATAAGATGTTGCATAAACACTTTTTTTGGTCGAAGATGAAGCACGATATCCAAAAGTTTTGTAGCAAATGTTTTAAACGCAAAGAAACTAAATCTAGATCACAACCAAACGAATTTTATACTCATTTGAATGTACCTAACAAACCTTGGACTAATATATCTATACAATTTGTTCTTGGTTGACTGCACACTGAAAATGGTAAAGATTGTATTTTTGTTGTGGCAGATATGTCATTTTTTTTTCTGATTCGAGGACAAATCCGATTCAAAAAAATATGTCAACAACAGAATTTGAACATATGCGCAAATAGCTCAATTAATTTCAAACCTATCGCATTTGAATGTACCTAACAAGCCTTGATCAAGTTAGATTGTGGAGTGACTCAATTTAGAATAAGGTTCCAAATCTTGCTTCTAGATCTTCGATCGTAAGAGGTAATCTAATTCTAGCCTTATCTCTAGGTTGATCCAAATTTCATATAAGGAGGTATTAATTACTTTGATTCAAGGGTTCTTGCTAAAACAAAAGCTTGGATCGTTGGGCTGAGGATTTGGGTAACCTTATCACCTAGTACGAGGTGAAATACCTTGGACCCAGCCTCCTATGACCATAATTCTAAATGGCAAGCATGCCTCCGTGGAGAGCACGTAGTAGCCCTAGACAGGATAGAAAATGCCTTAGTACAAACCACATAAGTAGACCTAAGAAATATTGTTCATACAACCACCTAAGAAATATTGTTCATACAACCAAAGACGATCACTATAGGAATTAAACACCCCTCAAAGCAAACCACTACCTCAATTGAATTGAGTTTTGGTTAAGTTGGGAAGTTGCGAGATAAAATCCACCAATAATGAGAATGAAGCAATGGAAGTCATGGCTTCAAGGTTTGGTCGGAGGCTTCACGAACTAAGTTCAAGTTTATGGACTTCCAAAAGTGTGATGTGCCCTTTATGCCACTAATGAGATATGGGGTGTAGGATATTCCTATTGATGGATCACCTAATGGATGACAAGTCGTTTTAGACCTTATGGATGACAATTCTTATTTGAAACTATAGTTCTAGAATTTTTTGAACTTATCTGTTCTCCCTCACCTTAAAATTTCTAAGGTCCTCGTAAAAAGTTTGAAAGTTCAACTTAAATAAATCGGGAATTTAATACCTTGAGTGCTATACCATATGTAATCTATGAATTGCTTTCTCTATTTTATATTTTCCACTGGAAAGTATGCATATTTTGTTGTCCATTTTATGAAAGTATTTTAAAAATCAATCAAATATTTATTATTTTTGGGCTAGTAACTATTATCTATTCGAGGAATTTTGTTATTGAAAATCTAATAATCTCTAAAATTATCCCAAAATTAACCTTAAATTGTGTTGCATAACCGAAATTAGTTAAATCATTAAGTTTTTTACAACCATAGCATGCATTTACATAGTTTCTTGCATGTACTATAAGTATGTATATTTATTCACATGTCCAACACAAATTGGTAGTTAAGCTAAAGGTGTATTAGGAAATGATAAAGAATATTGTCGTTTTCTTTCTTTTCACGGTGGCTTTAGTGGGGGCTGAGGTTCCAAGGGTCGCGTTACCACACCAGGACCTTCTAGATATTACATTCATGTGGTTAACGGGCTAAGCAAACTTGGGTTGCTTGTGCATTGTCAGTCTAAAGACGATGACTTGGGGTATCATCGTTTGCTTAATCATGGAGATGATTACCAATGGAACTTCAAGGTTAACTTTTGGGGAACAACCCTCTATTGGTGCAAATTGGAGACGCCACATGCATATGTCTCTTTTGAAAGCTTTTGGCCTGAAACGCAGCACTTATGGCTCCGTGATAGGTGCAAACATGGAACTGTAGGAACTTGTATTTGGACGGCTAAAGATGATGGAATTTACTTGAGAAACTTTCTTGCTAATGTTGATGAATTGATACACAAGTGGATCTATAAAAGATAGAGAAGCTTTATTATCTCCTTTTGGTGGAATTATCCTTGAGGAACAAATGAAAAATAATGGGATAACACGAAAAGGTTGTTGTTGTTGTTGTTGTTTTTTCTTTTATTATTATTTTTTTGTATGAAATGTATTTGATAATGAACGGGTATTGTTTTTCTACAAAATTATAAAAAAAATTAAATTTGTGTATGGAAACAAGTTTTCAAAATTGTAATATCGTTTTTATATTAAATCTAAAAAAATAATGATTTCTACTGACAAATATTAGNTTATCACTTGTCTCGTACCATAACATATTTCATATCATTTTCATATCATATCACAATGTGTGTGTGTCTATATATATATATATATATCTGTCATTTAGGTGTCGTATCATAATCATATCGTATCGTAAACACTTCATGGTCATATCGTAACCTAATTTATCACAGCCTTAACATACTTAAACCTATCACAATGATATGGATTTCATGAACGTACCTTAATCATATCGTTATAGGAATATATCTTAACACTATCGTTCTATCAATCTTTCATGATCCTATCCCTTTCTACCCATAACCTAACCATATACTTTTATCAATTGATTATAACCATATCATTTTTATCAATCTCTCATATCCATTGCACTTCTATACGTAACCTAACCTTAATGTTTCATCAACATATCTTACTCCTATCATTACATTACGTTCAATGCATTATTTTCGCATCCTATCTCAAACACATCATTGAACACATCGTACCATAAATATTAACATACAATTAACATATTAGAACATATGAATACCATATCATAAGCATATCGATCAATAAACAGTTCACACATATCAATATATATGACACGTGCAGAACCATAGGGCACGTGTCAACATCAAATATAATCATGCCGATAGTAAGGCCACTTACATGATTAGTTTAGGCTGGTGTCACCAATTAATCATTGAGAAAGTTCGATTTTGTCCTTTATATTCAAGTCAACCTATAAGAACCATGACATCAAGTTCAATGTCAATTCTCTAAATTTTACAACGCTCCATGTGTTAGACTTCATGTGAGTATTAGAGACTCTATGAGCGGAGTCTTGGAGGGTTATATATATATATAATTCCATTTTCATTAAATATGTTATTTTCTATTATTATTGTTTTAGGAAAGATATTATTACTAGAAAGAATTTGATGGAGTTTCTTGACATGACATTTCATCGGTTTTGTCTTTTAATTTTCACCAAATCCTTAATTTTTTCTCTATTAAATTTCCTCTATGTATTTTTAAAATTAATCGTATTTATTTTAATTCTTCAAATTTCCTCTTTTTCTTTTAATCAATTATTGCTCCTACATCTTGGCTTAAATTTTCTTACCATATTTATTTCTTTTTTTTTCTTTTCTATTCTATTCTTTTCCATTAACCGTTTGGCTCTACAATTTCTCCTTTTTCTTTCTTTTCTTATTGTATTTTTCTTTTATTTTTCTATTTTATTTTGTTCGGAGTATTCTTGATTTCCATTCGTATTGCATTTTGCTCGATTTGTGCTAATTAAGTGTCGTGAACTCGCATAGGTTTACTTGGATTTCAAAAGGAAAATTTGAACTAGCTCCAAGTACAATTTAGGGACTTCAACTTAACTACCTTGGTATGTTTCTTCACTACTGTTTTGGTTTGATAAATTGTTTGAAGCACGAGTGGCGGATTCCCCGTGGCCCTTGCTTGTGTCGTCCCTTGTGATTTCTATATTTGCATATTATGTTATGACGTGTTGTTATGATGACGAATGTTACGTTTTGTAATTTCATGTTTACTTATTATGCTATTGTGAATGTGACATATTATGAAAGTATGGTAGCATAGATTACATACACTTTATGTAATGATAAGAAATGGTAATGTAATGTATGAAATGAACAAAGATATGCATTGCACCAAAGATATATGCCAATATTTTAATTGGGATAGCATGGTAAGTGCTAGGCTGCTCTCATCATCCATGGGAGGTTCGTTGGCGAACCCTACCCACAGGACAATCTAGTCACCCAAGGTTAGGGAAGTGATCCCCTATGCTTGTCAACTATTAAGATTACCCTCATAATCCTACGTCCCCTCTTTTGACGGATCAACTATGCAAGATAATCAAAATGAACTATCGTTCACACAATCCTTGTTGGCCTAGGCCTAGGTCGACAGTACTTGTACCAAAGTGTAAAAGGAAGTTGAAGTAACGGCCTAGATGCTACCTTTTCTTGCTTAATTTGTACCATCTTTCTATTCTTTGACCATGGAAACCTTCTTTGCTTATGCAATGAGGGATCGAATACCTAGATTGAGGCACGTCTTCATAAAATTCTAATCAGACATTATGGTGATTTCTAGTATGAACATCTTGGAAAAGAGGTTGGTTGGTTTCTTCCTTATGGCCAGAGAGTCACCTATATTTGGGGATGTGATAATTCTACACTAGCCAACAATTACGCTATCTCATGGTATCCCACACTCCCTTTTTAAGGAATAGGTTAACAACATAGTGACTATATTCAAGAGGCTGCAGGCCATTCAACGGAACAGAAGCTCAAACTACTAGCATGTGCTTAGCTCAATAGTACTAATATTGTAGTGGAAAGGGATTGGAGTGTCTAAAGATAGCGTATCATCCACGCATCTCATAGCCTAGATAGTTACCTTGGTCATTCTTTGGAGTCGTGGAGATGTACAATTTTATTAGGGGCCTCTAATCACATCTTTGGGTAAACACAAGTCTAGATTTTTTATCACCGCTCAATATCCTACGGTATTTTCATAAGGCAACCCTAATCCTTAATCAAACGAATCATGCTTTTGTTGAAGCAAAAACACTTGAATCAAAGTAATTAACACCTCCTTATACAAAATTCAGATCAACCAAGAGATAAGGCTAGAATTAGATTACCTCTTACAATCGAAGATCTAAAAGCATGATTTGGTAACCTTGTTCTAAATCGAGTCACTCCGCAATCAAGCTTAATCAAGGCTTAATTGAATGGCTTGGATGCAATTATACCACGAGAATTGCTTGAAACTTAGAAAGGACTAATATGATGTTCCAATTTCTAAGGAAACGTCTAAATTTGAGATCTCAATTTCATCCATCCACGATTTTGATTTTTACATAACAATTTCTTGGTATTTATACTC